>NW_015161448.1:253351-288995 GCF_001447785.1 Gekko japonicus
GAGCTCCATTGAAATACATTAAAGCACACAAAAATTGCCTCAGAAATGTGGAATGAATTTAGAGAGACCTCCCCTGAGTCTGAAATGACAGGCCCCAGAGTGGAATAACAGTATCTGAACCCAGATAGTCCGCTCTAGGACTGGAATGACAGCCCCCAGAGAGGAATGATGGTCCAGGGGGAGCACCGTAAGTATTCTGTGACTGGAATGACAGCCCCCAGAGTGGAATAATGGTCCTGGGACTGGAATCAGTAGTCTGGAATGGGAATGACAGCCCCAGGGACTGTCATTCCACTCTGGGGGCTATCTTTCTAATCCCAGAGCATTTTATCTGGGCCCAGAAACCATTATTCTACACCCAGGGATTGTCATTACAGTCTGTAAACTGTTCACGCTTTCATTGCAGCTTCTTCTTCTTTTCTTTTCTATTTGTATTTCAATGAAGCCTATGCAAATCCATTATATCCAATGGGCCTTGGGCCTCTCCCATTTCATAATAGGTATTCTGGTAATCCATTTTAGCTCATCTACATAATGGGAGACTGACAGAAAGGGGTGGGAGGTTCTGGAAACCTCTTTTACTTTATGAAAGGAAACAAACAAGCAACAACAAGAAAAGGTCTTGTAAGTTTTCAGTGGAAAGGTAAGGCATTTTTGCTGGCCAGTCTCTGAAACAGTATGAAAAACCAAGGCAAGCCCCCCCCCCCCCCCCTCCCTCCCCGCCACAATACTGTGGCCAGCTGAAGTCACAGTCTTAGCTTCAACTGCTGCTTGGACTCCATTTGAGGAATCTAGAGAGGTCTATACCAAGAGTCTTCACTTGAAACTTGAGGAGTCTTTAGATTAGAGGGAGGAGAGTATGCTCTACGCAAATCTGTGCCATTATCTTTATAAACAACTACTTTAAACATTGTGCACTTTCCCCACTGAAAACAATGATCCCTAACTCTGAAAACACATGGATTTGAATCCTGAAATGATACTGTTCTATGTTCTAGCAAGAAATTATAATGAAATTTTCTCAATGCACACCCCTAGTGGTGGAGACATATGCTGTCACACTACTCACAATTTCCTATCTTTAAAAAATCCAGTGCATATATTACATATAGATATACTCTCACATAGAAAACATTTGTGTGGATCAAAGGATGTACAGGTTAGCTCTGCGGTCCTCAGATAAAGTTACCAGGCCTTCCACTATGGGAGGAAGCCTCCTGCTGATTGTTGCTATTGCTTGCCACAGCTCTGAGTGGTGGCAGGAGGGGGAAAAAAACACCACTGCCATCTGTGCCAGTACATCACTTCAGGGTACAACCCAGAAAGTACAATGGGTACCTCTAGGGATATCTGGAAATCCTATGGTTTTATTCTCTTCCTAAAGGTACCCATTTGTGACTTTTGAGTTGTATCTGGAAGTGCTGTAGTGATGTCAGCAATGTCAGCGACTTCACACGCCCACTCATGTCCCCGCCCTCAACCCTTCTGCTGGTTGTAAGGTTGCTAGCCCCCCAATCTGAGTGGGGGTTTCCCTGCTTTTGTGGGCTCCTCCTCACCACTGGCCAGCTGGCCAGTGGGTTGAAACCCCACCAGCAAATGCCTCCAAATGTGGTGCGATGACATCACCTGGAAGTGACATCATCATGCCGCCGGCATTGCATGTGAGCGCTCTAGGTTTTGGGCAAAACGCTACGGTATATTTGGGCTCAGAGCCATAGAGTGTTGCCCAAAACCTAGAGCATCACCGCACGACACTGGCAGCGAGATGACATCCTTTCCGGATGATGTGATCACACCATGCACTCTGTGCACAAGGCAGATGTTCCTGGAGAGGAGCAAAGATCCCCCCCCCCCATTGGCAGCAAGGCAACCGTAGCTGCTTACCAGGAATGGCCTGACAATCCTATTCTCAGACCATACAGATAAGTGACAATATAAACTTTGGCTAGTCATAAGAAACAGCCACCTCTGATTGCTTAAGGCACCATCAAGCTTCCCATGGGGCTGCACATCCAGCTCCCTCAGCCAGGATCCTAATAGTTGTTTATTCAGTCCCTCATGCCCCACACAGCCTCATTTCCCTTACCTCACACAGGATGTTGCTATCATAATATTAACAGCTACCTTTCTGTACATAACCGAAAGCTATGCATATCATTAGGGATGTGAGATTCACAGACCAGTCCACACTTGTAAGCATGCTGCTTATTCTAGTATCATGCTGGTGTAAGTTAGGCAATATCCTATGCCCTCTCATTTGAAAGAAAACATTTTTTAAAAAACACCTGACCCATGATATCGAGAGCACAGCAACTACAGTGGAGGACATAGTGATACTGCTAACTTCCAACCACCATGAGTGCAGCATAGTAATGACACTCCCGTATCAGCCATATATGAAAGGAGCCACCAAGTGCACTGTGATGTTGGCATACCTCCATTATGTCATAGAATCATAAAATCATAGGCTGAGTTCAGATTGGCAGTTTGAAGCGCAAGGGAGTTGTGGCAAAAAAGACCCAGAACAACTTGTTCTGGGTATTCCCAGTCACACTGCACCGACTGATGTGGAAGCATACCGGGGAGGAGGCGCAAGGGAGCGTTTGCACTGTTGGCTCGCCCCTGGCGGAGGCGCGGCTGTAAGTGGCTTTTTTTCACTCCGGCAACATGTGCAGTCGAATCCGACTCTAGGGTTGCGGTGCTCATCTCCGTTTCAAAGCCGAAGAGCCAGCACTGTCTGAAGACATTTCCATGGTCATGTGGCCGGCATGACTAAACACCAAGGCGCACGGAACGCTGTTACCTTCCCACCGAAGTGGTACCTATTTATCTACTTGCAATTTCTTGCTTTCGAACTGCTACGTTGGCAGGAGCTGGAACTAGAGATGGGAGCTCACTCCGTCATGCGGCACACTCAGGTCTTGAACTGCTGAACTACTGACCTTCCACAGCCTGCAGTTCAGCATCTTAACCACTTGAGCCACCGCAGCTCCGTACAGGCCATTTAATCTAACCTCTGCTCAATGCAGGATCAGCCTAAAGCATCCCTGACAAGTTTTCATTTAACAGCTGCTTGAAGACTGCCAGTGAAGGGGAGCTCACCACCTCCCTAGGCAGCTGATTCCACTACTGATCTATTCTTACTGTAAAAAAATATATATCTTAACATTCAGCTGGTATCTTTCCACCTGGAATTTAAACTCATTATTGCGAGTCTTATCCTCTGCTGCCAACGGGAACAGTTCCCTGCTCTCCTTTAAGCGACAGCCTTTCAAATGCTCAAGTTACCCCCCTCAACCTCCTATTTTCCAGACTGAACGTTCCCAAGTCCTTCAGCCTTTCCTTGTAGGGCTTGGTCTCCAGGCCCCTGATAGTCCTTGTCCCTTTCTTCTGAATCCACTTGATTCTGTCCACATGTTTTTTGAAGTGAGGCCTCCAGAACTGCCCACAGTACTTCTGATCCAGCCTGACTGTTCTGGTGTACAGTTGGACTATGACATCTTGTGATTTAGATATTATGCCTCTGTTGATACATCCCAAGACTGCATTAGCCTTTTTTGCATGACACTGATTGCACATATTTAGCTTACAGCCCACCTGTACCCCAAGATCTTGTTCACACATACTGCTACCCTGAAGTGTGTCCTTCATCCAATATGTGTGCTTCTTATTTTTGTCAACCATATGTAGAATTCTGCACTTATCCCTGTTGAATTGCATCTTTTCTCATCCTGTCCCTTTTCCAGTATGTTTCAATCTCCTTGAATTCTATCTTCCAATGTGTTTACTATACTCCCAATTTGGTGTCATCAGCAAATTTAATAAGTAGTCCCTCCACCCCCTCATTCAGATTGTTTATAAAAATATTGAAAAGTACAGGGACCAGAACTGACCCCACTGGATACCTTCCTCCAATCAGATGAAATGTTGTTGACTCTTTGGGTGTGGTCCTACAACCAGTTCCCAGCCACCTAACTATCCTAGAGTCCAGTCCACAGTCCTTCAGCTTACTTATCAAAACACCATGGGGAACTTTGTCAAAAGCTTTATTGAAATCCAGATAAAAAATGTCAATGGCATTCCCATGATCCAGTAAGCTCATCAGTTGATCAGAAAAAGGAACTGAGGTTGGTCTGACAGGACCTGTTGGGGACAAATCTGTGCTGACTTCCCCAGATTATGAAATTGTCTTTCAGATGCACACAGACTGACTGCTTAAAATATTTTCCAGTTTCTTCCCTGGGACAGAGGTCAGACTGACTTGTCTGTAGTTTCCTGGGTCATCCTTCCTCCCTTTTTTGAAGATTGGGACAACATTCATCTTCCTACACTCTTGTAGCATATTGTTATCCTTCAAGAGGTCTTGAAGATGAGACTTCCAGTCGACGGAACAGCGATGGCGGATGCTCTCCTCACAACGGAGGAGGGCGAATCGCACACCGGTGACCTGGAGGGGTGCCACCTCAAGTGACACCCCCGCGGAGCCTTTGTGATAGGCTCCAAGCCAGAGGGCTTTTGAGGGGTAGCCTCTTCGATGGCATAATGCCGGAGAATTGAGGCTCCCCTCCACCCCGACGGTCCAGTCGCTGAGTGGCCCTCGGGCACAAGCTGGACTGATTGGGACAAGCACCGGAGATCGAGCAGAATGGCGTAAAACCGAGCGTGGTCAGATAAACTGGCCGACAATGAACATGAGTTCTGAATAAAACAGAGTATTTTGAAAAGCGATCCCCCCCCCGCGATTGGAAACAGAGATTGCAAAGAGGTGGATTGTGAAAGAGTGGTTAATGGACACGAAGGGGGAGATGGGAGGAAGTAAACCGAAAGTGTTTTGAGAGACTTATCTGATCTGTGAAGTCGTTTGGCGAGTTTTTCCGAGTTGTGGGGAAGAGGCAGAAATTGTAAACAAAACGTGAAAGATGGCGGCCCTGCAGAGAAAGTTTGAAATGAAGCTGGGCGGGCAGAGCCCGAGACCAGAAGAGGGAGCAGATGTCCTCAAACTCCTGGCATATATGTTCAAGCCGGTGTTGGAACAACTTGATGTTATTAACCAGCAATTGACAGTGATGAATAAAAATTTTGTGGCACAGCAGCTCCAGCTGAACAAGACGGAGAAAAAAGTGGAGCAGGCAAATGAGAGAATTAAAGAGATTGACACCACAGGTAAGAAGTTGAAGAAAAGGATGGAAGAGGTTGAAATGAAGCAGAATTGCCAAGAGAACCATGTCTTGCAGCTTCAGATGGGAAAAGCTAACATGATTCTCAGGTTTCAGGGGGTTCCTGAAGCAGATCGGGAAGACTTGAAGAAGGTGCTTAGTGAGATCATCGCTCCAGTAGTAGGCTTAACAGCAGAGGAACTTCTAAATGAAATGGAGACAGCCTATAGGGCATAGTCCAACTATATTAAAAAAAATAGCCTACCTGGAGAAATAGTGGTCAAGTTTTCAAGAAGACTTACCAGGGATGCCATCTTAAAAGCAACATCAGCAACCCCACTGAAAATGGGAAATATTACCATTAAAACTTTAAATGACATTCCATTTGAAATCAGACAAAAGAGGAAAAATTACAAGGAATTAATTTCTTTTCTTCAAACTAATGGAATATCATACAGATGGGCGGTCCCGGAGGGTGTAATCTTTAAGATCAACGATAGAAGAGAGAAGATAGACTCCACTTTTAAAGCCAAAGAATTTTTGAGACGTCAGCTGGGGACAGATGAGAGTCCAAAGAGGGAGAATCGAAGTCGAGTGACTCTGCTACCTCGGGAACGGAAGAGGATTCTGCGGCAGAAAAGGGTGCGGGACCTGCCAGAGTGGTATACGATTTTAGAGATAGAAAGCCAAAGTAAAGGCAGAAGGACTTGGAAAATGGCCTTTTGAAACAAAGAATAAGAAGATGATCAGAGACTTCTCTCATAATAACTAACAAAATAACATATAAGAAGCAAACTGTTAGAAGCAAGAACTCAACAAGTATATTGTGATAATAAAACTAATTATATTAACATTTTACTAACAGTGAAAATCCACTTTAGTTTAGTGTGGTTTGCTTTTCTTTCTCCTTACTTGTAGTCCCTTTCCTATATTTCTTTGTAGTTTGTAGTATTTGCAAAATAAAAAAAATATCCCTACAGGGATTTAAAAAAAAGAGGTCTTGAAGATGATAGACAAAGGCTGTGCAAGCTCTCTAGAAAGTTATTTGAGTATTCTTGAATGCGTGGGATTTGCACTCATCCAGTGTGGCCAAGTGCATCCCAAAAGCCTTTCTGTCCATGTCAACCAGCAGCCTGATGCTGTGCCTTGCTTACTTCAATCTCTAGATAAGCCTGTTCTTTCAGGGGAAAAACCCCAAGACAAAATAGGCATAGAGCCTTTCTGCTTTCTCTCTGTCCTCTGATAGAGTTTCTCCATTTTCACCCAACAGTGGGCTTATTGACTCTTTTACCTTGTGTTTGCTCCTCATGTATCTGAAGAACATTTCTTGTTGTAGTGAGCCTCCCTGGACACCCTTGTCTCACTCTAAGCTTTGTCATCTCTGATGGCTGACCTACAGTCCCTAGCAACCCGCAGACACTCTTCTTTAGTAGCATGCCTGTCCCGGGGGCGACCGGGACCGCCCCCGGGGACTCCCGGGGACGGCGGGAGAAGAGCGGAAGAACGACCCTGCCCCTCGGCCGGCCTCTCACCTGCCCGACGCCGCGACAGTCGCTGCCGCGACGCCCGCCATCAGGACGCCACCCGCACCAGAGGGAGAAGAGCCGTCGGTGGGAGGAGGCGGCGACGGAGGACGCAACTCAGGCGGTGGCCGCTTGAGTGGCCGCCCGGGAACGGGCGTGCGTGCCAGAGCCCGGCCTCGCGCAGCGCCAGCAGCTTGTCGGGGCTCCTCCGGAGACGCCGCCGCCCTGCAGGCCTGCACCCGGAAGGAGGGGGCGGGGCCCAGGGGGGTGTGGTGGCATCTTCAGTTTTAGAGGGAGGCGGGGCTGTGATGCTGGGAGCTCTGGGAGGTTCGGGAGCAATAAAAGCACGCACAGGGCGAACCGGGGAGGATTCCCTGAGCTGGCTTACTGAGTGGCAGTCCTGGTGAGCGAGAGAGAGCATTTACAGGCTGCTAGTGTCAGTCTCAGGCAGGCCAAAGAGGGTGACGTAACCCTCTGACGGGCCTGGGTCTGAGGTAAACCCTGAAAGAGCGTGCTTTGCTCCGGGCCGCCCAAGCGTTCCCAGCACCTTCGCTCCCGTCCTGAATTCGGGGAGGACCCCCCCTTTTGTTGGAAGGCGGCACGGCAGAACGTGGCAACCCCGGGCAGGGGAATGGAGAGCGTGACAATGCCCTTCCCTCCATTTTTTTAACAGCCCTTTTTTCTTCCCTAGCTCATCATGGAGTTCTCTGTTCATCCACATTGGCTTCTTGGATCCTCTACCATATTTTAGGAGAACCCACCCTTCACTTGCTCCTTTCCCTTCCAGCAATCTTGCCCATGGAATGATTCTCATCATGCCCCTGAGTTTATTAAAATCTGCCCTACTAAAATCTAACTTACATGTTTGGCTACGAACTTCCTCCTCCCCCCACAGCCAAAGGAATTCTACTTCCCTGTAAGGTCCCCACCATGCCCACCCACAGAACAGAGGAAAGTGAAGGTAAAACATTGACTCAATTCTGGGAAGGATCATGGCATGCAATGTTATCCTGACATGATAGCTAGCACATCTCCAGAGACACTAGCACTGTGAGCACTTACTCTTTGACTCCTCTACAGGAGACCCTGTTAACAGCTCTTGACAATGGAAAGGTTACTGAGCCCACACATTGTGCAGGGAATTTGCAAAGTGAAATTTTGAAACATGGAATGTCTCTCCCTTGCTTATTCACCAGGGGTGTGTTGTCCTTCCAGTCCCAGCTGAAGGAGTGGAGATTCTATCCTGAGGTGGAGCCCTTGTGAGGGGCTCTGAGGAAACAAGTCAGTAATCTCTGTTCAAGAGCTCTGGCTGCTTTTGCAAGTGCGCTCTCTTTGTACAAAGTTCACCAAAGATCACCAGAGTTCTCACATATACATGTTTGAACTGCACATGATATGAGGTCACAGCAGTGGAGCCCCGTGCCACGCACCCTGTCATATGACATCTGGGTGGTGCTTAGGAGAGCAGTGATTGGCTGCAGATGTTAGTGACATCCTGATCTGTACCAAGTCTGTTTAGGTGTGGTGGGAGGCAGTAGTGTTTCATGCCCATTGAGGTAAATGGGAGTGTTTACCCACTTTTGCACTGGGGAAGGGACCTAGGCAGACAGGGTTTAGGATGTTATGTGTTGGCCAAATGCCCCTGGCACCACCCGTTCCCAGCTTTGACTCCAGGGCAGACAGGTTGGTTCAAGGCCTGCACCTCTCACTTGCAGTTTTCAAGCAGTGGCTGGATGAACACTTGTCAGAGATGCTTTAGGCTGATCCTGCACTGAGCAGAAAGTTGGACTAGGTGGCCTTTATGTCCCCTTCCAACTCCATGCTTCAATGTGGTGTTGCACCACTTTTACACCAGTGCGTCTCCAAATTAAGTCAGCACAGAGACTTAATTGCCCTCGCAAGATCTCCTTGATGGCCTTGGTGGTGGAAAGTGCTATCAAATCACAGCTGACTTATGGTGACCCCGTACGGTTTTCAAGGCAAGAGATCTTCAGAGGTGGTTTGCCATTACCTGCCTCTATGCCATGCCCCTGATATTCCTTGGAGGTCTCCCATCCGGATACTAGCCAGAGCCAACCCTGCTTAGCTTCCAAGATCTAACAGGATCGGGTTAGCCTGAGCTATCCAGGTGAGGGTCTGCAGGGCCATAAGACTTTGCTTTACAGTCTATCAACATACTTCTTATGCATAAAATTCCTTCACAAATGCTTTTTCACAAATGCTTTTTCAAAGAGCTTTGCATGTACTATCAGATACTTTCCAATTTGAATTTATCTCATTTAAGTAGTTCGAATACTCTCATCTTTTATTTATTTGTAGATCTACCTGCATTTTCTCCTCTGTGTTTCTAGGAGGGAAGCCTTATTTTTCTTGTTCACTCTCACAGCCAATGATTAGAAGGAGTTTTGCGCTGTGTATAATTGGGGTAGATGTGATGCTGAGAAAAGCAAGAAAACATGCAGAAAGCTTTGATACATGCTGGCAGGGAGAAATTATGTCTTTATCTTCCTCTTATGACAGGCAGGCTAAAAGGTGAGCTAATTTTACAATGTTTTGTTGCACCTTTGAGATGTTTTGTTGTGAAGAGAGTTGTGTCTGTCAAACATAAACACTGTTGTGAATATTCTGTAGCAATATTGTCTGGCCTTTCAGAGAAAAATTACAGTGGCAACATATCTGGTGGCATTCTCTTATTCCCCCCCCCGCTACTTTTCTGTTGCCATAGCAATGCATGAGATACGAAAACTGCACCATCATGCATTCCTTGAAAAGTGTTCTCAGTCTGTTTCATGCGAGTTTTCATCTTATTTAAACACCACCATGGCTCCTGCCATCATTCTTTGCATTTTCAAGCAGAGGCTCAGCAGTTCTGTTGTTGGGAGCCCAGCGGTGTATTTTCTTAATATTGTACACACAGGGAATCTACCATGACATAATTGTTTCATTTAAAAGAGGGGCAGGGGTCGAGAGACAGTCGGTCTTGCCAAACAGGAATTAAAATGGCATGGAATATAAATTTTGACAAGACATGTTCACTTCTCGTATTGTAAATTTTCACTGTTTGAGCAAAGATTTGCTCAGATTCATCCCAGTCTCTTGTTTTACAGTAACATCTTAAGAATACTTTCCTGGGAGCAACCCCCACTGAATAGACTTGAATAGGATCCTAAAGAGACCTGCTTAGGGCTGTTCTCGTAAGTGGCAGGTATCAACCTTACAAGGTGTGAAGAAATGCATTTTTGTTGTTTGAGATTAGCAAAACCTCCACTCTGAGCTTGTTTGTTTGTTTAAATCTCCCTGGACAGAGAACAGGCAGAAGGGGGGGGGAGCCTGTTCACTTGCTCTCCAGAGGTACCTCAGCCTACCTCCATACAAATGCTAATATATCTAGCAGGATAAATAATGGGTGAGTCAAGCTCTCTCCCTTCTCCAAGCAGGGAACAGAGATTTGGAGGATTTTAGACTAGAGAGACTCCAGGAATAATCTCCAGGAAGAAGCTCCCGGAAACGCTTCTCTGACCTGGCCTGACCAGGTCAGTGGGTGGGGAAAAGATTGGTGATTAAACTCAGAGGAGGAAATTCTCTTTCTTTGGTTGTTGAGTCCAGGAGAGCAGACAGAACTCTCAACTAAGGAGGCAGCCATTGACCATGTGGCTGGCCTAAAGAGCTGGAGAAAGCTGCAAGGTAATGGATTGCCTGTAGAGATTTGCAACTCCCTAAGCTAAACAGCCTGTCCTATATTTTAACATCTGATAGGGCATATATAGAAAGAGGGACAAAAGATTTGTGTTTTATCCATTTCTTTTGCAACTCTTGCTCAGTCTTGGGCTGTGCTAAAAGTATGCTTGTGAACATTTTCTTTTTAATAAATACTTTATAACTTTGGATGCTGGTAGTGGTTCAGTGTACCACATAGACCTCCACCCTCTTGGACATGCTATTTTAAAAGGAGCACCAGGGGGAAGGCAGTCAGTTGGCAAGTGGCTATTCCTCCAGGGGAGCACAAGACAGTAAATGGTCCCTGTGGTGACCAGGTGGTGGGCAGTGGGGGACACAGAAGCAAGGCCACAGATCTTGGAAGGGAACTGGGAGTCCTGATCCTCCCAGTTGGCAATTCCTATAAAAGTCAGGTGATGGTGGTGGGCTACCTGAGAGAGAAAGAAAAGCCTCTCCAGGTGTTGGCAAAACCTTGGAGGGCAGCGGTGGAATGGGGCCTGCAGGTCAAAGCAGGCCCATTCTGCTATACAAGGTATGAAAGATCTATTGTTTTATTTATAGAAATGAAGTTTTCTAACATATGTTGATGCATTGTTTTTGCAAACCTACCTGATGTCCATCTGCTCCTGTTGCAGTCCTGACAGAGGGGGGGGGCAGCAGTATAACTAGGATACAATATACACAAGTACTGCAAAAAGTAGACTCTTTTTGGTAACTTCAAGCTGTTTTAATCTTTCTGTTTTTCAACAAGGGACACCATCAATATTCAAAGACGACATCAAGACAACGGGACGAACTTCCCCGGAGTTTTACCACTCGTTTCGATACGCTCTTTCTCAACGCAACGGTTCAATTCTGCATCCTTACAATATCTGATACCGGACTCTCTTCAGTTCCACATAACTTCAAGAACTCTTGACAAAGTACTTCTACACACGGACAGCAATATTGATGGCGTCCCTTGTTGAAAAACAGAAAGATTAAAACAGCTTGAAGTTACCAAAAAGAGTCTACTTTTTGCAGTACTTGTGTATATTGTATCCTGTTGCAGTCCTGCCAGCAGGTGAAGAATTTGTTTTGTCTGGCATTCCCTCAGTGATCTCTTCTTCCTGCCCTATGTTTTAATTATTGTTTTTATGTGTATTTTAGCTTTGTTTTGATTATTTTAATGATGTATGTCTGTTTGGTTTTAATGCTTTTTAAGATGTGCTTTTCATGTTAGCTAACAGTGGCCCTGATGAGGTCAGAAAACTGAGATATAAAATTTGTAAATAAATATTGAGGATATGTTTAGTAGGGACTGAGAAACAGAACAATAAAAAAATTAATGCATTCCCGTTACCTTTAAGAAATGATTGTTTTCTGAGGTCTCAATGGCCATTGTGGGGATAGCTAAGCAACCACAACAATATTGTCAGCCTTGGTTTCTGTCACTAAAAAACAGAGAGAGGCTGTACAGGTATTCGCCCACCCAGGCCAGTCCAGGGATGGGAGGGAATCCTGTACTTTTTCAGTACATTAAACAACAAACCACGAGATGGTCTATATCCTCTCTGGTTTCCAGAACAATATGCCATCAGAACCTCTTTTCACTAGTCCCTGCCTTTCCTAAGGGAGAGATTCCAAACCCTTAGTTGGCATCTGGAACAGAACACATTAACAACTCACTCCAGAGATGCACACTTTTACTCTCCAATGGTAGCATATATGGTAAGCGTTAGGCCACAAGATTTAGGCTTGGAATGCAAGTTACAACATCAGAGACCCATTAGAAATAAGAATAATTTTTATTCAGTACAGAGCATAGCAAAACAGACTATATAAGAGATTACTGAAAACAAGAAAAACCTATGGCTCTGTGCCTTAATTACACAGTAAAGATATTCATAGTTACCAGTGAAGTGTCCATATTTCAAGAGTGTCCAAGGTATACAGCCCAATTAGACACCAAGGGATTTTGAAGAGAAATCCCATCCTTGCACCCATGTGCTCCAGTTCACAAAGCAGTTCTTTGTCTTCCAAGAGACAGCATTTCCAGGTGCAATAAACAGGCAAAGACAAGAGGAGGAAGGGAAGAGAGCAAGAGCTAAGAGAGCAGCCAGAGCAAGCAAACTCTCATTCCCATAGGTATCAGAACAATTATAGTCCAATTCCAGTCACAAATTAAATGTGGCTATTAGCCAATTGCGAGTGGGCATGGGTGTGCCCAATCGTTGGTTATCATAGTTGCATGTGGGGATAGGCTAGAAGTTTGGAGGCCCCTCCTGCAGTCAGGTGACCCAGCTTCCAGCTTCTCCATGATGTACGGGACATGGCCCATGTAGCCTTAAAGCAAGCACCTTGAAGTCTGGCTCTTCCACTTAGAGGTGTTAAAGAATGTGTGGTTATATGGCATGGCTATTGAGGTTGTTCAGGCCATTTGGTCTACCCTGGACCATTTGGCCTGCAGCAGGAAACAGAGACACAGATTGTCATCATAGGAGAAGGCATGAGACTTTTAGAAATCAATATTTCTATACAGAGACCCTTTCCAGGGATGTTTGGCCTCCCAGTCCACTTCTTCTCCCTTCCCTCCTGCCCAGGGGCCAGGCCCAGCAGTAACCACCCAACAACTTGCTACAATGTAATTTGGGTGACTCACCCAGGTGTGGCAGTGGCAACCAGACAACTTGGCCACACAACTTGCTTGGGCACAGCAGCAATCTGAACACAACTTGGATGGGCCTAACAGCAGCCACCACACAACTTATCTGAGTGACTTGCTCCTGCATGGCTTTTACAATGTGGCCAGTCTTTCTTAAGGGAGAGGCTACCGAGGGAGGGGGGACTCAGAGCAAGTGTGGTGTAGTGGTTAGAGTGTCAGACTAGGATCCCCATCTGCCATAAAAGCTTTCTGGGTAACCTTCTGGTAGTCACCCTGTCTCAGCCTAATGTAACTCACATGGTTGGTGTGAAGCTAAAACAGAGAAGAGGAGTATAGTGTAAGCTGCTTTGGGTACTCATTGGGGAGAAAGGTGGGGTATATATATATGCAGTAAATAAATAATAAATAGAGCTGAAAATGGGGTTGGTTGGTTGGTGAATGGAGAGGAAAGAAGGAAGCAGGAAAAGGGAGCAGATATAAAAGCTGTCAGGGGAGAGAAAGAACAAATAATGTGGAGAAGGCATACAGAGAAGAAATGAAGTGACCCATAAGTCCTTGTGGGCTTCCTGCTTGCATATAAAAAGTCACACAGCTCTTGTCTTCAGCCTTGTATTTTCAAATAAATGAATGATATCAAACACACACAAAATGAGCATAGAACCTTGCTATGGCTCTAGGCCATTTCATCCCCTGCTTTCTGCTCCCTGCTGCTTTTGACAGGGAGCAGAAAGCAGGGGGTTAAATGGCTCACTAACCACTTCGGTTTGTGAACTGGTGTATCTGTTAATGGTTCAGTTCATGGTTCAGCCACAAACCATGAACCGAACTGCAAAAATGCAGTTTGTGCCCATCCCTTCTTCTGCATGCCACCATGACCCCTCCCCTGGTGGTGCAGCAAAGGGATGGATCATGGCCTCCATTACATATTTACACAATATTTTGTTTACAAATTCTTCTCCTCCTACTCCAAGGACTCCAACTAATTAGCAAGATTTACATTTCAGAATGTGCCAATTTCTCTGTTCAGGGCAACTGTAGTCATTTTAGAAATAAAGGGCAGCTTCCTTTGCAACCTCTTTCCTTGCCTTCTGTTATCTTGAATTTTGGGGAATGCTCAAGGGCATCCTAATGATGGAAAAATATCTCAGACTGTCATCCTGCAGCCTTCTTCATTGCCTGACATTCAAATGACATGACTCTTCTCTACCAGTGGTTCCTTCCAACTTACCTTTCTCCTTCATGCAGCAGAAACACCTTTTCTTCTTTCATATCACTTACATTGACTCAACACTCACTGAAGTATACTGATAAGAATGCTGGATGTCTCCTTAGTAGAAGGGTTCTGAGAATGAAACTGAACCAGGCCTGCAGCAATGGACAGCAGAGACAGGCTGGGAGTAGCAACCTAGGAAGACACCTTTTGTCAAAGTACTTGTTAGAGGGATGAGTAGACAAGATTACACAATGGTTATTCCCAAAGCCATTCTGCATTTTAAAACTGTTCATGTCTTCTGTTTTTCTTTTTTTTCCTACTGGCTTTTGAAAGCTCGATGCAGACAACTTTGACAAATTGACTATGACTCTATTTGCGATTTGTGATGGACTTTGAATGCATAGGGTTTCAAGTATTTGAAAAGCCTTGTTTCTAAGTTAATATTGCAGTATGAAATGCTCTATAATTTTGTGGCTTAATATGAATCTGATAGGAAGGCAGGTCTGACGGATCCCACATAAGCCCCCAAGCTGATCTCATAGGATAAGAAACCCTTTCAAGAATGCTGCTGAATAGTACTGTTACAACACTTAAAAATCTGTATGTGCCCTGACCTGGATAGCCCAGGCAAGCCTGATCTCTTCAGATCTCGGAAGCTAAGCAGGGACGACCCTGGCAAGTATTTGGATGAGAGACTTCCAAAGAATACCAGGGTCAGGAGCAATGCTCCCTCTCAGCTGTGGAATCTTGTGAGCAAAAATTCTACTTGGTGAGCTACTGGCATGAAGAAGAAGAGGAGGAGGAGGAGGAGGAGGAGGAGGAGGAGATTGGATTTATACCCCACCCCTCAAACAGAGTCTCAGAGCGGCTTACAAACTACTTACCCTTTCCCTTCCCACAACAGACACCCTGTAAGGTAGGTAGGGCTGAGAGAGCTCTTTCAAGAACTGCTCTTTCAAGGACAGCTCTGTCAGAACTATGGCTTGCCCAAGGTCATCCAGCAGCTGCAAGTGGAGGAGTGGGGAATCAAACCCAGTTCTCCTAGATTAGAGTCCGCACACTTAACCACTACACCAAACTGTGAGCGAGTGATTTGGCTACTGCATAACTTAGTTTGCTCTGTAGCCATCCTTCCTGAGCTAAGACAAAAATGTGTGAGCCGGAGGCTAAAAAACAGCATAGAGGCAGAGGCAGGCTATCAAGCCACTTCTCTGAACATCCTCCAAGCCCCAGTAGGAGTTGCCAGAGATTGCCATGACTTCCATGCACACACATACTCTCTCCCCTCACACACACAGACACACATACACACACACACACTGCAAAAATAAAAAAAACGTAGATCTGAAAATGATGGAAGGTATTCAGAATTCTGCCATCGTTTCAATGATGACCTCACATGCTTTTAGAAACAAGATCAATATTAGCATTTCAAAGAGTATTGTTGAGAGGGATTTTCTAAGTTTCAGAAGCACAGGGCCTACTTGACCTCTGCAATGCTTCCTACCCAGAGCCACAGTCAGCCTTCCTGACTTAGTGGTGCAGCTATATTTTCACCCAAGCATCTCTGTGCATCTTTTCACTGTCAATAGTTACCATCAGAAATGGGCACATTGGATTAAAAACAGTTATTTAAAGTTCAGAAGATGTTATGTACTTACAATGAACACCTTTCTTAAGAATAACTTTCTTATGTTATCCTGACACCCTGCTGTGTTCACCATTATAGTAGCTAACCAAAGTCTTTTATCAGGATTACTTAACTAGGGTGATGTTCTGTATATCACAGCCCTGGAGAAATCCTGCAAGGGCAGAGCTGTATGAGTCAGGTGGGTTTAATTTGAGATATTTAACGTCTTTAAAATTACGGTTCTTTAAACAGAAGCTGTCATATCACAAAAAATAAAAAGCTCCCCCCCCCTCCCCCAAAATTCTTAGACCTAGCAAACCAGTGTTCCAGATAAGGTGGTACATCCACTGGCCCCAACTGGACTATGGCTCTAGCCACATGCAGTCTGTACCTGATTTTCCAAAAGAACGGGTATGATGGAGAACCTTACCCCCTCCATCAAGAAATTGTACCTCTACAATGAGTGTTGCTTCATAGACCCTAGTTACCTCACATGAAACCTCAAGGGAAGACCCATGAGCACGTGACACTGCCTTATACTAAGTGAGACCATTGGTCAATATTGTCTACTCTGACTAGTGGTGGCTCTCCAGGGATTCAGGTGGAGGTCTTTCTTATCATCCCTTCCCAAAAGGTGTTCAACCATCCTGTCAGTAGAGCGATAGCACAGTGGTGCCAGAAGATGCATGAAAGGAACAGAATGGATGGAGGACAGACCAAAGAGGGGAGTCCTGTAAATGTGCCGCTATTTTTTTCAGGGCATATATTATTAATTTACAATCTGTGTACAAATATTTAGAATCAGACACACTGACAAACACCTATAAAAATGGTATTTAAAATGACAAAATAGGGAAGAGTATACAGTGTTAAAGATCTGCAAATGACAGCTTTCCTATGGTGTACATTTTCTAGGGTTCCAAGCAGCAACACTTCGAACAACTTTAGAAACATGTATTTCATTGTCGTTTCCATGGTAGGGGGGGAAAGGGTTAAACGAAAAGCTCACACGCTTCACATTAGAATAGGCTACTAGAATATGAAGTTCTAAAGAATATTATTACTAGGAAGTCACAAAGGATGCTCATCAAATTAAAAATCTGTCAGAGTTTTTTTCCTTTGAATGATTATTATTTGAAATTAGGATTCCTACTCTGCTCAATAAGGCTTTCATTTTTCTTCATATTAGTGGCTGTTTTCCTGCATCTCCCTAATCCATAATACAGAATCCTGCATTAGCAAGTTACGTATCTTGGAATGATTGAATCATCTCTGATGTAGCAGACTGGTGATGTGCTAAACTGTGCCTTCAATTCATCTAAAAGGGAGCCTGTCATGCAAGGGGGAGGGTGCTAATGCTGAATTTGGAGATGTGACTTCATCATGCTGTGTCATGCCCCTCCCCTGCACTGGCCAATTAGGTAAGGGCAGGACAGTCCACAGCCTGATGCCATCACAGCATATGTTAGGTTCATGTAGACATTGTAAAGAAGAGTGTGGAAGAGGGCATGGAGATTCCCAGTGCCATGTCTCTTGTATAAAATCTAGGAAGATCTTCACTCAGGGTTTTTTCAGTAGATGAAACAAATGGTAACATGAGTCCTATCAGTCACCCCTGCTCAAGCAGTCATGCCACTCCAAACTAAGCCACTCTTTCAAATGTGTTAATAGTGTAAGTATAACATCCATTCAGACTGTTAATTTGATAGCTGCCATGATTTTGCCACCATTTTTTGTTTTGTTGTATACAAGAGAGGATCCAAGTACACATGCACACAAGAAACTGCCTCATACTTGGTCCATCAAGGTCAGTATTGTCTGCTAAGACTGGCAGAGGCTGTTCAGGGTCTCTGGCAGAGATCTTTCACATCACTTACTGCCCAGTCCTTTTAAATGGAAATGCCAGGGATGGAACCAGGGACCTTCTCCATTCAAAGCAGAGGCAGAGAATCTTCCCCTGTTCAATATGAGTTTTGTCTCCATTCTACTTTTTCATTGCACATGTACAATGCTCTTCTGTTCACATTTACACACACCATGAACAGGACATGCACGCAAGACATAAGGCATTTTCACACATGCAGAATAATGTGCTTTTAATGCACTTTAGCAATTGTTTGCTAGTGGATTTTTCCATTTCACATAGTAAATTCCAGTTGCAACCAGTGTTCCCTCTAAGCTGAGTTAGGGTGAGCTAGCCCACAGTTTTTAGCCTCCAGCTCACAGAGTTTTGTCTTTGCTCAGAAGGGATGGCTCCAGAACAAACTAATCTATGCAGTAGCCAAAGCACTCGCTCACAATTTTAATGCCAGTAGCTCACAAAGTGGATTTTTTGCTCGCAAGACTCCACAGCTTAGAGGGAACATTGGTTGCAACATGCATTGGAAGTGGATTGGAAGTGCACTGGTCAGTATATGTGAAAACAGCTATACATCCACACACACAGCTCACATACATCACAGTGTCACACACACCCCATTCTTACTGACACTTTGATAGCATCGCCCAGGGCTATTTTTGGGCAGGAACACGCAGGTATGGAGTTCCAGCTGGCTCCCGAGTTGGCCACACCCAGCAGGAACTCATTAGCATAATAGGTCACACCCAACAGCAGGAACCCATTAGGAATGGCTACATTAGGGATGTGTGGCCTAACATGCAAAGGAGTTCCTGCTACAAAAAAAGGCCCTGGGTTTTGAGAACAAACAAGGTCAACAGAATAAGAAGCAAAAGGTGGGTGTGGCTGGATGACCACACTTCTGGTAACACTGGGGTGCGGCCTAATGTGCTAATGAGCTGTGCTGTCAGGGGTGTGGACTAATATACTAATGAGTTCCTGCTGTTGGGTGTGGCCTATTATGCTAATGAGTTCCTGCTGGGCTTTTTCTACAAAAAGAGCCCTGGCATCGCCTAATTTTTTTGTCTGTTGACACATTCTCATTAATAGACGATCAGAAGAAATTATTTCCAGGTAGACTTGAGCTCCACCATCTCTTCTTCCCAGACATTATGAAAGCCATGTATATCAAAGTTCTAGAAAGATGGAATTCTCAGCTTACTCCTCACTTATATGACTCGTTCTCAGCCTTCCTCTTCCCATTTGCATACTGAACCTGGTACATGTAGAAGTGTCCAGCTTTACCAGACATCCCACAGATTATATATATATATTTACACATTCTACAACACATGTTCTATATCTGAAAATAAATTGCTTTGTCAGCTCTCCCATGACCTTCATAGACTTTCTTTCTGTGCTTGAGTTCCTAAGTACAGTAACATGAGCAGTGGCAAAATACCCGTATCCACTGAACCTGAAACAAAATGGGCTTTCTACCCCTGTAAGAAATGACCACAAGTTCCTTTTTCAGCCATGGACTGACTGACCCTTACATATCAGGTTAGGGAGCAGAATGATTGAGCGTGGGTTCATTCAGTTTATACTGCATCCATGGATGGGAAATTTTACTTGCCTTCTGGAATAAACAAATGGGAAGGGGAGCTGCAAAATGTTGGCAGAGTTTAAACATGCAGGGGAATGGCACACCAACTGTTTAAAGAAACAGTGTGTGTAACTGCAACCCAGCTATGCTAACTAGCAGTCCTTCAGCTGTTCCCTAGAGACTGTTCTTCTGATCTTTTCCAGGTAGGTGGACCTTGTATATTCCAACCAGGGGTCATTT
Source organism: Gekko japonicus (assembly GCF_001447785.1). Lineage (NCBI taxonomy): Eukaryota > Metazoa > Chordata > Lepidosauria > Squamata > Gekkonidae > Gekko > Gekko japonicus. Next base: position 272,918 of record NW_015161448.1, read on the forward strand.
CATAGAAAAAGAGGTTCAGGAGCTCCTTAGCATACCTCATTAGCACAACTCATTTGCATATGTCACCCCCCCCCGACATCACCGGGAGTGTGTCAGAAGGCAACACCCACCACTCAGGCTCCACTGGACTGTTTTGGATTGCTAGCTATTGGGGGGGGGGACGTGCAGATCTGTCCCTCACAGAGGAGGGAGAGCTTGTACCTGAATAAAACCTGGTCTTAAAGGTGCCACTAGACTGTTTTGGACCAGTGGGGGGCCTCTGCAGCTTACTGGCTGCTTCTTGCTCTGACTGATGACTGCTGGGAGCAGGGGGTGGGGGTTGTTGCATGTGCCCTCCCCCCGGGCTCTTTACTGCCGGAGCTTCGCTCCTGTGCACTCCTGCAGGAAATGAGCCCTGATTCCAACTCAAAATCCTTATTTTGAACAGAAACAGAAGATAGAATTCAAGGCTGAACCAAGTGTTCTCCAGTGAATAATTAAATACCTATTATATCTAAATAGTTGCTATCACCAACCCATCCTTTCTGGAGAGAAAGTCCTGCATGTGTTTGTCTTAGGGTTGCCAACTCTGGATAGGGAAATACCTGTTGATTTGGAGGTGGTTAAGGTGGTGGAAGGCAGACTTTGGGTGCATCAGTAGGGTACAATGCCATAAAGTCCACCCTCAGCCCTTTTCTGCAGGGGAATTAGTTTCTTTTGCCTGGAGCTGAGTTGTAATTCCTGGAGCTCTCCAGGCACAACCTGGAGGTTGGCAACCCTATTTATCCATTTACATTTTATGCAATAATCCACTGTCCATGGCATTCAAAAAAATGCAGCACAGGCCTCTCTAACGATGAGCAGTGAAATGTTAAGGCTAGCCAAGCAACATCCTGAAATATAAAAGCAAGTCCTTGTACCAGAGTTATCATCGCACCTGTCCAATAGTGTCACTTTTCCCGGCTAGAGTACCAGGTCTGGTCATGACTGTGCCAAGAAGTGCCTGGGGGAAGTTATTAACTGCATCGTATAGTGACACTATCTACAGTAATGTAATGTTTCAATTAAAAGTTACATTTTAAAAAATTTCATGATCTAGTATAATAGCGGGGGAGGGATAGGAATTCATACTATGGGTGCTTTCGATCACATGCCAACTGTTGCACCTGGGAACAGTGCCAAGCTGCTCCGTACAAATCGAAAGATCATAGTGGGGAAAGCAGTAAAAATCAAAGCAATCTGGAACTCTACATGGAGGAGTGACTGGGGGTGCCAGGAGTAGCTTACATTTTCTGCTACAGATAAGATAACTGCATTTTTTCCCCCTGTGGCTGACAAGTGCCCCTAAGAGGCAGCAGGTTTGACAATATTATTGTCAAATTTGCAAAAAGAGCAACGGGAGCAAAACCACAGCACTGTTGGGTAATTATGCCAGTTGAGCATGCATTGGTGCAACAATTAATCCAATTGTGTGTATGATAGATAACAAGGATTCAAACCAGCATTGGTGTTCAGAGAGATGTCTGTGCTTTGGAATGGGTGATGTTAGGCACAATTAAGCCAACTGCAGGTAATGATGTGCGCGCGCGCGTGTTGTATGCAAGACTGATTTAGATCTGAATTGCCAAAACAAAACCATATTGTGCAGATCAGTGTCCCAAACATGTGTTGCTAACACGTGGGAATTACTTACTGGAAGAAAGGGACATATTTTGCATATCTTTAGAGAAGACATCACTTTTTCATTTATTCTGACCACAGTGGAGCAGTGTCAGCAGTGCCTGTTGCTATTTTGGGCAGCTCTATTTAGCATATTGTATTGTAAGCGCCGTATATGTTCAATATTACTTAAGAAAGTTGAGTTAAACCTTGACATACTTGACCTTCTCTTTTTTGCAATGCAAAAGGGTTGGGTTATTTTCTCCTATTCTTCCATACATCTTAGAGATGCTGCTGGCTTTCTCCTGCAACAGCAGTTGTTGCCAATTTGGTGGTTGTCGCTGTAACAGAATCCTGATCAGCAACTTTAGAGAATCTATGACTTAAAAGCATGTAACTTCAATAGAACCGGGGGGGGGGGGTTATTCAGTGCAGTAGCCCTTGCAATGCATGTATAGAAGACTCCTATGCCATCATGATAATGTTACTGGAGAGCCAGTGTAGAGTAGTTGTTAGGGTGCTGGACTAGGACCTGGGAGACCCAGGTGCAAATCCCCATTTTTACATCAAAGCTTGCTGGGTGACCTTGGGCCAGTCACACGCTCTCAGCCTACTCTATCTCACAAGGTTGTTGTGAGGGTAAAATGGAGAAGAAGCGATTGTTGTAAGCCACTCTGACCCTCCAATAGTCAGAAAAGAGAAGTATAAACAAAGTAAATAAATGAAGAAATTGTGCCATCCTGGTGGTAACATATATCATGTTGCAGAAACCACTGTGGCTTTTGGGAAGCCAAGAAAAGACAATCAGAGAGCAGCAAGTTAACTGATGGAGCCAAGGACTGAAGAGTTTAAAACATATGGGGGGTGGGGGAAATCTAGGTCTGCTTATATTGTCCTTGAGTAGAACCAGATAGTATTTAGTATGAATTAGGACAGGGTACTCCAACCACATGAACTGGCTATACTGCATTGCTTGACAGATTGCAGGGGTACCCCACGGCATTCATTTATGTATTTATTTAGAAAACAAATATGTCTCCTGTCAAGAAACTGGGGCCAGTAGCCACATTGCCCATAAAATGTAGTGTCTTCAGCCAGTGTTACCAAGGATAACCCAACACCCAAGAGATGCAAAGGTTTGACTTTAATTTGGTTCAGAAAAGCCAGTTCCATAGTGTTAACAGTCACTGGCTGTGGTCATACATTTCACTGGTTCCCAAAGTGGGCAATACTGCCCCTTGAGGATGCTGGAACGATCCAGGTGGGCAGTTGGAGCCTTGGGTGCAATTGGGGGGTGTTGAATATAAATAAGGGGGTGGTGGAGGCATAAAGACAGAAGAGCCCAGAACCAATCTAAAGCAGCCTTTTGGCAGTAGGCCAAATAAGTTTGGGAACCTATGCACAAATAATCCACTTTCAGTGCACGTTTCAACCGAATATTACCATGTGAACTGTCAAAATCCAGTTGGAAAGTGCACTGGACATGGTTTGAAAGTGGATTATTTAGCATGTGTGACCACAGCCATTGACAGTGTGGTCAGTTCCACACTGCTCCTCAACCAGCTTCTACCAAAATCTCAGGTCACTAAGCAGAGGCAGGGGATGGCAAACCACTTCTTGTTTGTCTCTTGCCTTGAAAGTTGTACATGGTCACCATACGTCGCCTGCAACGTGATAGCACTTTCCCCTGCTACCATTGTTTGTCTTCTATCTATCTGCTCCTCCATTGCTCCAAATGTGACCATGCACCTCCTGCCTTGAGCTGTATATACTGATCTTTCTAAAATGTGGTCAGAGGCCAAAGCTGGTGTCATGTACGTGGACCACCACCAGGGGTCCGCGGCACATGCAGGAGCTTGGCTCCTGGAACAATGGAAACTTTGGATCCTGGTTCCCCCAGCCCCAACCAATAGCCACTTTGGTGGGACATTCAAACCCTCCAATGGGAATAGGGGGTGCTGGGTGGATATGTATATAGTTGGCCCTGTCAGGCCGTTAGAGTTAGTCTTAGTTGGAGTGAAGTACAATAAACGTGTGCAAAAGCATGTTGTCATCCGAGTCCTCCATGCGGCGAACCTAGTACTTTACAGCTGTATTTATTTATTTTTTCATTTATTTATTTATTAAATTTGATTTGCTAGGCCAACCTTCCATACAGGTAGGGCTCAGGGAGGCTTACAACAGAATAATAATAAAAAAATGCTTTAGTCTAAATGTTAAAACCACCTAAAAACAGATAAGTAAACTGGAACAACATACATATACAGAATGGCAGAAAAAAAATCAGCTCCCCTGGTCTCCTTGGAGGGATGGGGAAGCATATGAGAGTGCCAGATGTCATACTATCCCCATTGCTGTCCTCAATCAAATGTCTGGCAGAATATCTGTGCCTTGCATGTGCTGTGGAAAGGTAATAACTCCCGCAGGGCATGGATGTCTTCTGGCAGAGAGTTCCATCAGGTGGGGGCCCGGGACGAAAAAGCCCTGGCCCTGGTCGAGGACAGCCAGATCTTTCTCAGGCCGGGGACCACCAGGAAGTTCTTATTTCCTGAGTGCAATGGTCTTCCAGGGGCATACTGAGAGAGGCAGTCACAAAGGTCTGTAGGTCCCTGACCACTAAGGGCCTTAAAGGTCAGGACCAAAATCTTGAACCTCATCCAGTGCTCCATCGGAAGCCAGTGCAGCTTGCACAGCAAAGGTTAGATGTGTGCTGTCCAGGGGTTCCCAGTAAGGACCTACACGGCTGCATTCTGGAACAGTTGGAGCTTCCAGGTCAGGAGCAAAGGTAGGCCTGCATGGAGCAAATTACAGTATCTTGGATGTGACTGTTCCATGGATTACCGTGGCAAGGTTGGGGTAAGACAGGTAGGGAACCAGTTGCCTAACCCGGTGCAGTTGGAAAAATGCCGGCTTGGCAACCTTCGCAACCTGGGCCTCCATAGATTAGGAGGAGTCCGAAGTCATGCCCAGGCTCTTGATGATCTGTGCTGATGATAGAGGCACACTCACAAGAGTCGGGAGTTGGCAACCCAACCAAGGCCCCCCCCCCCCAGCCACAGAACCTCCGTCTTATCTGGATTCAGTTTCAGCCGACTCGGCTTCAACCATCTCACCATAGTCTCCAAGCCCTCAGCTAAATTCCCATGAACAGTAGTCGGCTGGCCACCCTTCAACAGAAATATTTAAATTTCTTACCTACCAGTACTGTCTCAGGGGACTCAAAGACGTTGAGAGTTACTGTGCTAGTCATCAGTCACAGAGGATTTGAGTTCCACAGAGGAAAGAGTAATGTGTAGAGTCATATACTTGCACTTTGGCTTCAGTGATAATCGGTAACATTGATAGGGGGGAAAGATGCTTAAGAACTGAAAGAGCTAATCACCATGCACCCATGCCAATTAAAATTCTCTGAGTTTTACCAGAAGTAGCAAAGAATGAAGCAGAGAATACACTGCAGGGACAATGAAGTAATAGAATGAGGGGAAATCATCCCTAATGTTTTCCCAGAATCCTATATAAGTTTCATTATGACATCTTTGTATGAACATTTCCCATTATTTCTTAGAAAATATATAGTAACGTCAACCATGGGGAGGAAAACGTAGTGCAGCTGACTTAAAATAAGGAGGAAAAGATTAATGTTCTCTAATGTTTTTCTGAGAAATCCCTGTCTTGCACCTGTTGTACAGTCTGTGAATAAATGCGCAGAATGTGTCCCAAGGGTTGGCAGAGCAGAAAGGCTGATCTTACCAATGTTGTATGTATGCTAATGATAGCTGTCATATGGCAAAGTTATTGCCTCTTAGGGTTTATGCAAAATCATGAATATCATTATATTTCAGTAATATCTGCTGCATTGACAACAGAAGACTTGAGTACGTGCCAATCTGCAAAGCATAGTCTATAAGATACTCACTAGCGTATTTGAATTCTCTTCACAGGTAGGGAGCAGGCCAGATTTTTTTTTAAAACATACCCATGTTTCTAATGCAAATAATTGCTTTAAATAAATGGGGAAATGAAATATATTGAGAAGAAAACCAGTGCACCAATAATGGGCAGCTACCAATAATGGGTTAAGACACTGAGCTGCAGACTGGAAGGTCTGTAGTTCGGCAGTTCAAGACCCGGGTGCCGTGTGATGGAGTGAGCTCCCATCTCTCGTCCCAGCTCCTGCCAACCTAGCAGTTCAAAAGAAAGAAATTGCAAGTAGATAAATAGGTACTGCTTTGGTGGGAAGGTAACAGCATTCCATGCACCTCGGCGTTTAGATGACTGGCCACATGACCACGGAAACATCTTTGGACAGCGCTGGCTCTTCGGCTTGGAAATGGAGATGAGCACCGTTCCCTACAGTCAGATTCGACTGGCTTTCAAGCAAGGGAAACCTTTACCTTTACCTTTATGATGAGAAAAAGTGGAAGGGTTGAATTCCTATTCAATTTTGCCTAAAGCAAAATTCGGGGGGGGGGGAGAATTAGAGGTCCTTGTTTAGGTAACGTCTGATACATTTTGAGATGAGCATAGACAAATGTTTTGAAAGAAGCTGCTGAAATTTATCATAGCGGTTCTGTGCATCCTTAACAGAGGAGGTAGCTGAGCCAAGCCCTGGCCTGGATAGCTTTGGCTCACCCAGTCTTGGAAGCGAAGCAGAGTTGGCCCTGGTTAGGACTTGGATGGGAGACCACCAAGGAAGGTAAGCGTTGCAACACAGAGGCAGGCAATGGCAAACTACCTCTGAATGTCTCTTGCCTTGAATTCCCTACAGGCCCACCATGTCAGTTGCGGGTTGACAGCAATTTCCACCACCATCACACCTGAACCAAATCTTGGCATCCTTTACCAATTGTTAGGTCCTGGGTCTGCAGGGTGCCAGCTGGGTGCAGTACGGTCCTCTAAAGTGTGACTTTTTATGCTAGGGAGCTTGGCAGTGGCCTCAGATGATGCAGGGAGAGGAGGGTTGACAGACATTCAAGTCCCCCTCTCCTGCTCACGGGTTCCCCATTGCTCTCTCTAGCCCCCTGGGTCTCTCCCGAGCTCTTCCCCCCCCCGGCCAGCCTTGAGTCTCCCCCTTCAGGGTGAGGCCCCAGCAAGCCATCCAATCCCTCTCCTCCTCCATAAGGATCTGTCGGACAGCCAACTCTTGCTCCCAATGGGTTGCTCTCACTCTCTCCTTGAATCCACCTCCTAGCCTTACCCTTGCTGTGGGGTGGGACTGACACACATATTTCCCATCCACCATTTCCCCATTGCTGTGGCCTGCCTCTCCTCCCCCTGGAAAAATGCCTCCTGTAATCCAGCTGCAAGCCTTGGAGACACTGGGGATGCCTCCCCAAGCTGTTTTCTGTTTTTTCTTCCGACAACCATCCGTCTCCCTTCAAGGTTTGTGAATGTGGGGTTGGGGTTGGAACCTTCACCCCCAGACACCTGTGCAGTAGTCATGTAACTTTTAGCAGTGATCATAATTCCATAGACCAGGGCAAACTGTAACTACTTCAAATGGAAAAAAAATTGATAGGAAGATTAGAATCAGGTCATCATAACATAATGTTTCCAATTCCTAAACAAAAGGCCATTATCCAGCTAGATCTGGGAGTCAAAGGAGTTTTACGGTATTATTCTATACATAGTTACACCCTTCTATATCCAGGGTTTAGAAGAGTGTAACTCTGCTTTGGACGGCAAATACTCCCCTTCTTTGTCAAATAATGAACTGCTTTTTGAAACTGAAAAATGATTGTGATTCCATAATGGAGGTCAGCTATGCCAATCACAAAAAAACAAAGAAATAAATGAATAACAATAAAAGGATAGTAGGATAAGGTAACTTCAAGTAGCTCTTTGAATCCCAGGCATAACATAGTGCTATTTTGTGTATGTAAGGTTTTTTGGAGAGAAACTACAGTTTTAGACAAATATTGAAATATAATGTTTACTTACCACAGAGAAGAAAATTTCCATATTCATATTCATTTGCAGAACACTGTGATAATGGCACTGCACCAAGCCATTATCACAGTGGTTTGCAAATGAATATGAAATAAGCACATTTTCATATATGAAATAAAACATGTATGCCTTGATACAGCTTTGGATCTGTAGACATTTGAAAGTAATGCACTATGGATATTCTGAATGTGGTTCTGATTACTGCCCACAACTACCTGATTTAGCAAGACTGCATCCACACATTGTGGGATATCACACGTCACATTATAGCAATCCTTCATCTTCTGTATTGTCTTAACCACTTGGCAAATTTCATGGCAGAGTGCAGTCTCCCAGATTCTAGTCTGGCACTCTGACCCCCCCACCACCACCCTTTTATATTGTAAGCAAGTTATGGAACTCCTCCTATCCAGTTATAATCACACCCACACCTGATTGACTGCTCTGTGGCAGCATGACCATGGTCAGCAACTCCTTTTGACTTAAGCTGTAGCTGGAAAGAACTGCCCCAACAGCTGGCTTGCTTGAAAGTCACACAGATTCCCGGATTTCCTGTTGATTTCTGTGCAAAAGAGAACAATGCGGGGGGAGGGGGCAGCTTGTTATCATAGACAGCTATCAGAAACCTACAATTTACAAAGGGGGAAATGGCATATACTCTTCTGCAACTAAACCACTCTATGTATTCCTACAAAATGCGGATTTTTGTTTGAGATTTATGAAAGGACAAAAAAGAAAGATGACTAGTACAGTACAACTTTTTTCATATATATCAGAAATATGTGCACCTCAGATGCGGGGTTTTAAAATTATGACATGCAAGCTGTTAGCAAAATATAAGGGGGGGAAATGTTTTATTTATACAAGAAACCAGGATAATTTTTTATTTTGGCAAAAGAAATAGAAAATATCTACCCGCTGAAAAAATAATCTTCAAACATATTAAGGAAGACGATTGTTATGTTAGTGCTGAGAAGGGAAAAGCAGGGCTGCATAAATCAAGCATAAAATGAACTATTTATCAAATCAACAAATGTACTTGTTCCAAAAAGTATTCATTCAGTGTGGACAAGCTAGGATATGGATTATGTTAAAATGTGAACAACATGTAGACAATGATCCATTCTTCTGAATGGTGCATTATTAAATTCTCTGCCACTATGTAATACAAACTTTTAAAAATGGCAAAACAGTTTTATGATGCGAGTGTGAATTTGAGGATTCAAGAGAGACAGAGACAGAGAGAGGGAGGGAATTATCTTCAGTTGAAAATTATAGCCATTGAAGGTACATTACCACATTACCCCTCTTTGATCTCCTAGCATGATTTCTGCCTAAAGCTATAACTAGAGCTGTGTGAACTCCGCAGGCTTTGGTTCCAGAAGGGCACCACATCATAAACTGAACACTGCAGTGTAGTTCAAAAGAGCTGAGAACAATTTACTTTCTCATGCCTGTAGTTTGCCTTCAGGTTTGAGTCTGATTAACCCAGAGAGGCACAGTGTGTCTTATCCCATTATCTGAAATGACATCTAAGACAAGGTGAGACGATAGTATTTTGTGCACCCACATATTCGTTTTCCCTTTGTCACGCCTGCACAGCTTGTGACCCACCAAGCTTACAATATCTAAAGAGCCATGCATGTTTAAACTGGGCTCTCCATACCCAGAGGATCACCTCTCCCTGCATGTTTCTGTGGTGCAGCTTTGTTCATCCCACAAAGCATGCACCCCCTTTATCTAAGGCATATTCTGCAATGGTCCCGGCTCCAGCTTTTTCATTAGCCTATAGAATGTCCTCCTGGAAGAACAGGCAGGGAGTTTCTAGCCTCCTGGCTTTCTGGCAAGGTTGTAAGACAGAGATATTCTGGAGAGCTTTTTGGACAACCTGCACTTCAGCAAAGGGGAGTATCCTCCTAGTAGGTGGGTCCTAAGAGGTTTCTAGATTGGTTTTAATATGGTTTTAAGGTATTGCACATGTGTTTAAGTGTCAACTTTTATCGATCTTATATTGTTGTTGACCTGCCTTGGGATCTGAGGTACTCCAGAGAAAGGTGGTTATATGAATATTTCAAATAAAGAAATACATACCAACTGCTTTGCTCAGAAAGCAAAACAAAGGGGTTAGCCAACACATGGCCAAAGGTTGTGTTCACCTTTGTGTGCTTACAAGTTTGTATAAGCATGCTCAGGACATTAACAGAGCACCATTTGGGGCTAGTGGCAAAGAATGATGTTCAGTTGATGAAGTCTAATAAAGTGGACAAAGCCCCTGGATCTCAGTGGTAATCTGTGGTAGGAACTTGGGTGGGTTGGCTTCTGCTGCTGAGCATGCCACTGGGAGCTGCCTGGGCTCCTTCCTGGCTAACTCCTGAGTAGACTCCATCAAGGTCACGCCCTGCTGCAACCTGATGGACAGCTTCCTCAGCCTCAGGGTGTGCTGGCACAGTGTGCCTTCAGTGAGGATTGTAGTCTACTGGGGTAAGCGTGGAGGCAGAGGTGTTGACCCTGGACAAGTAGGTAATACTGACCTTAGTAGGCTGATGGTCTGTATAACGCACACTGATGTGTTCAGACATGACTGGTCTGCTTCTAGTCAATTATAAAGCTGCTCAGGAAATAAACCATCAGCCTGTTCTGGAAGTGGTTTTATTCCCCTTGAAAGGACACATTAATAATATGGTGGTGCTTGTTGGGGGGCGCTGTTGGAAACTCAGGGTTTCTACCACAGTGTATAAGCTTCAGTTTGTACTCCAGCTATGGTTGTTCCTGGGATTGTGTGATTTGGCTACAAGTATCTATGCTCTGATTGCAACCAGACTAGATTACAGTAATGACATTTACAAGGAGCTGCATCTGGAGACTGTCAGACGTATCCTGTCAGTACATAATCCATCAGCCATAGTGCTCTCAGGGCTCTCAGGATTGTTTCACTTCTGCACTGAAAGATCTGCACTGGCTGCCTGTTTCTGGACAAAATGTAATGTGCCAGGACTTACCTACATACCTGGGACCAGAGATTTCTTCCATCAGTATTCACCTGCTCACCAGCTAAGAGCTTCATCTCCAGCCCTGACTGGTATCCTCCCCCCCATCTATAGTAGGAAGGGAATGTTCTCAGACTTCTTCCACTACCACCTTTCCAGCTGTATTGTCTCATCCTTCCCCCTCACTCTCCATGACACTTATGTCTACTGGTGGGAAGGGGGCTGTGCCACACGGGTGACAGCAGCATCACTATTTTGACTGTACTTACTCATGGCTGGGGAATTAGTGCCACATGGCTGCCATCTGGAACCTATGAGCCCACCGCCTCAGGTTTTGTTTTATTGATGCTGGGTTGGGATTTCATTACTGTTGATTGCATTGGTTTTATGGCTGGTTGTGTTAGTTTATTGCTTTTTATTTTAATGTTATTGTTTTGAACCACCTGGAACAGGTTTTCGGGAAAGGTGGCATATAAATTCCCTTCATAAATACTCAGGAGTGTAATGCTAATTAGTTTCTGTTGCACTCCTGAGTCCACATTTTCTTGTTGGTTAAGTTATACCCACCAGAGCATTAACTGTCCTACTCACACAGATTTACAGTGGCATCCTCATTAAAAACAACATTTTACAACAAATTTATTTAGGGCATTTATGTGCCCTTTCATGTTTATTGAAGCACAATGAAAATGACAGGTGAATGAAATGCCTAACCATGCTAGACACAAAAAGCAAACCAAGTATGTGAAGGAAACGAGATAGATGAACCTGGAAATGACTACGAATGGTAAGTGCTCGAAGTACACACTAGAGATGTGTCAAAGTACACTGCAGCAGCAGCAAAAAAAAATGCATTCAGACAAAGCAGCAAGGAATATAAATTAATGACATAATAGCAAAAATAAAGTTCTACCACCAAATCACCCCCAGCCCACCCAGTTAATTAACTGAGATAAGGCCTTCAAGTTTCCCCGAAATTTAGCATAATAAAAATCATTATTGCCACCTCTTCCAAGTCTTAAAAGTAAATTGCACTAACAGTGCAATTCTAAGAACATTTTCCTGGAAGTAGGATCCATGGAATAGACCTGAGTATGATTCTGAACAGACCTGTTTAGGAGTGCTTAGGAGTACTCTTCTAATGTTGAATGTCCATAATGGCTCTCTGATGGTTGATCTATGTTTTTCTCATTTAACAGTATCTGTCCAAAATACAGGGGTCTGGTGTTCTTGGTCAGCAGCCAGGACTGCTCTCTCTTCCCAGAGAAGAGTCAACAAGGTTTAAAAATTGGACAGAAAAGACAAAAATGGAGTATAATGAAAGAAGAAACTGGAAAACATAAGAAAAAGCCACATGGTGAGGAGGAGAACAAAAATGGACACAAGCCCCAATGGTAAAGAAGTCCTTGTTACAAAAGCTTCAGAAATTAACTAACTTGGTGGTATTCTAGACTTTTTATATCCCTTTTCCTTGATTAGCGGTGGCATATCAGATACAGGCTGCAGCCACACACACTAAATAACCCCCTTTCAATCCATTTTCAATGCACTTTCCAACTGGATTTTGCCAGTTCAGAAATCCAGTTGGAAAGTGCACTGAAAGTGGATTGAAAGTGGATTTAGCGTGTGTGACCGCAGCCACAGTAAGAATTATATTTTTCTGAATGTTAGCCCAATTTTACTTAGACTTTCCCATCCATGATCTGTGTCTTCTCAAAGCAAAAGCCTAATTATTCATGTTTTTTTCTAAACAAGAACTGAGTCATTTTGCTCCTGATGATGTCCATTCAGTATTTTCCCTGTGTCTACACGTATGAATTTCCCCCTGCTTTTCGAGTTTGCCATCAGCCATAGAAAGCCTACTGATTGGCTGAATTCCTCTATGCAATTGATAGCACATGTGGGCTATCAACATCACTCAGTCAGAGACCGATTTCCCACAAGCTGCTGCTCTGCACTCACTCTTCCCTTTGCCCTGATCGTACGTGTCAATTTCACACCATGTGCTGCACGGCCACATTTTGCCCCACAGCTTTGCCCAATTTCCCCCACATCTACTCAATCCTTTTTTTGAGGATTGAGTAGACGCGGGGGAAATTGGGCGAAACTGCGAGGCAAAATGCGGCCATGCAGCACATAGTGTGAGATTGACATCTACGATCGGGGCGAAGGGAAGAGCAAACGCGGAGCAGTGGCTTGTGGGAAATCAGTCAGACTATTTTTCAGGGTTCTTTTCATTTGTAGCTGAACCAATGGCTAAGTAATATGACAAGGCAACATCTTTTGAGTTTAACTGGACCAGATTAACATCTATCACTTCCAGAGTCATGGAAGTTTGTCAATAAGATCCATACTGAAAGCCACTGTATTCAGTGGATAGAATGTTGGATAGGGTCTGCAGTGATCCCAAATACGGCACCTGGTCACACCTATTGGTTTTACTTCATTAGTACTTGTAGATCTTTCTACAGAAGAGAAATTAATCCTTAGACCCAGACAATCTACTAAGACAAGAAGTTTTGCCAAACAGGATGAAGAATCTCTTTTAGTCCCCCTTTCACCAAAAGTTATATTATCTAACATTTTTGTGTCCAATCAAGTAGTTGATAGAAGTTATCTTTTAGGATGAAAAATATAAGAATTGAACTCTGTGCTAATCACAGAAAGTTGATATGATGGACCCTGTCCACTTCCCTCCCTTTGAGGCAAGATTTTCCCTCTGTTTTCCTTTTTGTGTCCCTTCACTGACTGAGCAGCCCTGGTAATGTGCATTCTTCTCTATAAAGTAGCTTTCGCAGTCCCACCCTGTTGTCAGTAATACATAATGGCTATTTTCTCAGCCCAGGACATGAGGGAAGGTTTAACTTAAATGACAGAAAGACTGGTGCCTGCCCCCCATCTCCTTGGATGAAGCATGAAAGCGGGGTGAGGCAATTATGGCTCAGTGTGGCACTGCTGGCCAATCAAGGTCTGGCTCACTGGCCAGGTCTGGCGGTGGCCACCCTCCATCCACAGTTCAGCCCAGCACGAGCTCCCCACCTGCCTGCCCTCTTGTCAGACCATGTGGAATTAACTGCTTCCCGTTTTTCGGGGCTGAGCAGGAATTTTTTGTGCCTCACTCAGATTGGCCGAGCGGGGGCCTTTTTTCACCTGCTTCGCATGGTCAGAGGGGGTGAGGTCCACGTGGTCAGAGGGTGTGAGGTATAAATAGGCCTGGTAAATCTGGTTAGGCTTTAACTGGGAAGGTGGAAAAAGCACACATTGAGGGGGTTTTGAGTTGGCAAGCACCCTGAGATATCACCAAAAGGGGGGGTTCTCATACTGGGTAACTATGGGCTTTGTGGTCCAGGTGACTTGGGGGCCTCTTCAGGGTTGGGAGAGCATATGCCAAGCCTTAAGGCTTTGCAGTCATGGGTTGGAATGTGCCCTCCCTCCCCTCTATGCACTGGCGTGCGGGCCATGACAAGTAAGGTCTGGAAGGATCCTGAACTTGGCTCTGAGCCGGGGTGGGTTTGCCCTGTTAGGAGGCTTGCTTTGCAAGCACAATGCAACTCATGCTTTAATGTGTGGATGCAGATCAGCTTCTGTATAAATAAAATTCCCAGTTTAACCCATAACTTGTGTAGTGTATCATTCAAGGAGTGGGGGGGGGACGGCACTTGAGATGCCTTTTTTTTAAGTAAAAAATAACAGAAGGTTTTATTTAACATCCAGGGGAAAGGTAAGGTGAAGTCAGGAGTTAAAAATACTGAGATAAAGTAGTATAAGCACAAACTCTTATTTTTATATATCAGGCTAGTGAGATTTTCTTGACTTATTCACAGTTACTGTAGTTCTTTATTTTGAGAGACTTTTATTTCTGGGTTTTTCCAAACCACTCCAGCACACTTTATTTGTATAATATCTGACACTTTTGGTGCCCAGAGAGCTGGTGCCCTCTTCCCAGTAACCAAACCCCTTCTCTTGGAACACCTGAAATCTTCTTCTTAACTGACTTTTTAAAGTCTTCACAAGTTTCCAATCACACTAGACCAGGGTTCTCTGCTCCTCAGAGAGAACTTTTCCTGTTTGATGGGGTAGGGATTGTTCTTCTCTCACTAGAAGGTTTATCCGCTTTCCTTTCCACCTGAATGGGAGTTTTCTCTACTTCCCACTTCCTTGCCAAACTCTCCCCAGTTCTTCTGTCTGTGTTCAAACTGTTCTCAGCTAATGCTGAATTAAGTGGACAGTAGGGAAAACTGAGATTGCTCAGGTTAAAAATTTCAAACGTTTCAATATAACCTTAAATGGTCAACCCATAGATCCCATAATATTTCTTTAGTTAAACAATCTGTTTCACACCTTAAACAATTATTTTATTTCAGAGGGAATCAATATTTAGCAGGCACCATAAAGATCTTTGAAACCAAAATTCTCCCTCAATTATTATATGACATTCCCGTTTGGATAACGGGCTTTCATAGCAATCTTGAAATACTACAGGTCTGTCTTTTTCGCCAACTTCTAGGCATTTCTAACTGTATTCCATATTCCTCTCTTTGTTTAGAATTGGGCCAACATTTTATAGATACTAAATGTTGGTTATTAACTTTTAAATATTGGTTGAAAATACACTTCAGATCGCCACCAAATTCTTTAATCTCACATTCTAAAAGTGACGCTGGTTGGCATATATTGAGAAGAAAATTAGTCAAATTGGCTTCTCCTTAGAATATTTCAATTCATTGGATAAAGTCTCTATTTTCCAGATTATCAAATGGAGACCGCTTGACCTTGAACTCCAAATGTTATGTCCTGCACAATCTTGCATATTTTCTCAGGCTCCGTTAAGCCTCCCAATTCAATAGTACATACAAAGCGCCAAGAAAGACCATTCAACACTCTTATGAAGGCAGAATTCAAAACATAAAAACAATAGTGTGACAGACTGCACTTTTAAAAATGCAGTACAAACAGGTAAAGATCTGTGAATTCTTCACAGAGCCAGAGGGGCCTTGAGTGACATGCTGTTCCAAGAGATCTGATGGGTTAGCATCAGCTGAACAGAGAAAGAATTCTGAACTGGATGGTGAGGAGAATCTTATATTCTAATTTCCAACAGAGAGCCAGAGGGGCCTTGAGTGACATGCTGTTCCAAGAGATCTGATGGGTTAGCATCAGCTGAACAGAGAAAGAATTCTGAACTGGATGGTGAGGAGAATCTTATATTCTAATTTCCAACAGAGGGCGCCGTGTGTGGACACTTATTTCCACTAACAGGAAGCTCACTCTGCCCCATCAGCTTTTCCTACATAGTCAGTAGACTACCTGTGTCTGCAGAAAAATCCAAAAAGTTAAAAAAATCCCTCCAGGGACGGCTGAATTACCCCCAATACCTTTTGAAATAGCCTCTGCAGGGATCTAACTCCAGGCATCAACGGTGAGAGAGAGATCAGATCGTTGGAGGGGGGGGGAGGCTTCTAACTGGCTCTGTCTGTAAAAGGGTGGGGGAAGGGCCCTTTCCA
>NW_015161448.1:289385-289689 GCF_001447785.1 Gekko japonicus
GGCTGGCATCCCTAGGCAGCACCCTCTGGGTGACTTGATACCACCTGATTTGCATGACTCAAGTAGGCCCAGCTGCTTGCTACTGTTCATCAGCAGCCACCCTATGAAAGCCGGTGCGGTGCATCAGTTAGAGCTTCAGATTAGGGTCTGCGAGACCCAGGTTCAGATCCCCATCTTGCGGTGGAAGCTGACTGGGTTATTTTGGACCAGTCACATACTTTCAGCCTAGCCAACCTCACAGGGTTGTTGTGCAGATAAAAAGGAGGAGAGAATAATGTAAGCTGCTTTGGTCCCCACTGTGGAG
>NW_015161448.1:289940-321638 GCF_001447785.1 Gekko japonicus
AGAGTGTACCTGCCTTCTGGAAACCAAAAGAGTCAGAGAATACTCAAAGAAAGTATAGTGGAGTGTTTGGGGAAACACTGGAACAAAAGCCTCTCAACATAAAGATTTTAAGTAACTCTGGCCCCGGTCACACGGGCAGGAAACTGCGGGGGGCATGAAATTCAGCCCTGACTGAGAAACAGGAGAACTGGAGAGAGTGGCCAAGGAAGTTTGGGAAGTAGGCAAAGACCCCTGTTTGGACCAAAGAAACGGGATAGATCTTCTAGTGAGAGGAGAATTTCCCTACTCAGTCAAACAGGGAGTTAGCTCTGAAGAGTGAAGAGATACCTCGTCTGGTGTGGTTAGAAACTGCCTTTGGTGACCTTAAGAGTCAGTTAAAAACTCAAAACAAGTAGTGGTGTTTCAAGAGAAAGGTTTTGGGTACTGACTTGGGGAAAAAAAAACCTTTTTCACAAGGGGACATGGGCGGGCGCCGGATGCCACCGGAAACGTGATCAGACGCCCGCCCTTGCCCCGCAGTTTCCGGAAACTAGTACCTCCGAGGTACTAGTTTTTTGCTGCGCGTTTTCGGGAGGAAGCCTCCATTGTGCCACGGAAGCGCTATGCTCCCCAGATGTGCTGGTGAGATCGCGCCCGGAAACTCCGCCTGTCTTCCGTATCTCTTGCGTGGCTAATGCTGCGTGTGACCGCAGCCTCTGAATAGATTAAGAAACTCGCATTAGCCTGAAATACAAGAACTAAAGTATCTGCATGTACTGGTTTTATGTCACAGAATTAGGCCCTGAATTGAGCCTCAGCCTTCTGTTAAATATGTTACTTTAATTTCTATAATAAAGTATAGTTGAATCTTCACTTCTGTTTCCCAGGAGGCTCCAGGCTGTAGCCTTCTGGTACTAATAACCATGTACATGACTTTTGCCTTACATTACTTTTGCCTTTTGGAATGTTTATACACTATCAAATTCTAAAAGGGTATCTGTAACTAGCTTCCTTGACTCTCTAAGTCACCCTAGCTTTCCCCTGACTTTCCTGACCCCAGAGATAGAAAGAAAGGACTGAGCTTTGTTGTGTACATCAGGTATAAGTCAAATACTCGGCAACAGACTTGACTGACAGTTACATTAGCTCTTATGAATGGGGAAAGGTACTTAATGTCTGAATTTAGTCTTGTTCATTGTTGTTCTGGCCAACTATCCTCCATTACGGGTCTTGACAGAGCAACCAAGGATATCCTTTATAGAACTACAAGTGCACTATTTATGTATTGGAGTTGTGTTCAAATATTCTATGTTGAATATTGAAATGCTACAAAAGTGTTTTCTGATTAAGAGTGTGTAATGGAATAATTTGAGTTTTGGCTTAGAACAACAGTTTCCCTCCCTCTCTTGATGCAATTGGGATCCCTGCCAGCTTCTCTCCCTCCCCAATGGATATAGTGGGGATGGGAGTCCATGAAAAGGTTCCTGTACTCCTAATTTCCCCAGCAGTTTACCTCAGAAATGTCAACCCCTGATTTCACTTGACCTTTCCCTTCTATGTTGAATAAAAATATTTTGTTAATTTGGAATATAAAAATGTCTCAAGTGCCATTAAAGTTAAAGGGGGCTCCCAATCCTTCTCTCAGGTTCCTGGGCTGAGCAAACAGCCAAAATACTATACTGTGATGGGGTGGGACAGCCAGAGTTCTTTGGCAAAAAAGAAAACACATTACTAGGGTGGCTCAGTCAGTAAAGGGAAAGAAAAATGGAGAGGGAAGGAAGTGGACAGGGCAGTCATAAATGGTTTCAGAGACACTTCTGGTCTTAGGTTGCCAACCTCCAGGTGGGGCTTGGAGATCTCCCAGAATTACACCTCCTATGAAGAAAAGGCTGCTTTGGAGGGGCTACTCTGTGGCATTACATCCTGCTGAAATACCTTTCTCTCCCCAAATCTGTCCTCCACTAGGCTCCACAGCTAAATCTCCTGGAATTTTCCAACCCAGGGATGGAAACCCTAGATCTTAATACTATAAAGCTAGATTATACAACTAGTTTTTACACAGAACTAAGGCAGCAGGGATTTCAATCAATAGCACTGTGTTATTAAAACAAATTTTGAGTCCAGTGGCACCTTTAAGACCAACAGAGTTTTATTCATGGTATAAGCTTTCATGTGCAAGCACACTTCCTCAGATGCACTCTGAATCTGAGGAAGCGTACTTGCACATGAAAATGTATACAATAAATAAAACTTTGTTGATCTTAAAGGGGCCACTGGATTTAAACTTTGTTCTGCTGTTTCAGACCAACACGATTATCCCATCTGAATTTCACTGTGTTATTAAGTTATCAAAAATAATAAAGTTTCATTCTGAGTGCATTTTGACGAATTCATTTTTTTTCTTCATTAAGAGATTTTCTGTGCATATAATATGATGTGATTTTATGATTCAGTCCAATTCTGTGTGTATATTTTTTAAAATTATCTATTCAGGATTTGGTTTTCTTTAATTGGCTTTAGAAGCAATGCATCTCAGTTCTCAAGTGAAAATGTCTGACTGAAATCTTTTTACTCTTTTGCTGTAGGGTTTAGTTTTAAAGTCTTTTCAAATGGTGGCTTGGGTAGGATGAGCATTGCCAAAAGCCATGCTCGTTCTGCTGTGAATGTTGCAGCTATAATAAAAGACTCCCCATGCGCAGTACAACTTACAATGTTATTCAATGAATCAGCAGGAACAGCAAATAGCAGCGACGGGCCATTACGAAAGGATGTGTTTGCAATCCTCACTCAAGCACAATCAAATGAAACTTAATCTTCACTTTTGATTTACATTCATGCACAAATGAGGCAGACATTACACAAATTGTTTCAAAGGAGATTTTGCTAAAATATAAAAACCCTTTATCAGCTCAGTGTTAAAAATCATTGTTCAACAGGAGGCTCCAATATGAAGATGAAACAACAGAAAGCTTCTTGGGGCTAAAAACAAAAAAATCCCATCCCCACAAATGAGCCCATGATTCAATGTAAGGACCTTCACCCAGACTCAAAAGTTCTAGAGGTTACTTAAGAGAGATCAATAATTAATCACTGAACAGCATTATCAAGAGGAGAGAATCTCACATTGTCATCTGGGAAACATCTGTTCTGCTTCTGGCTCAGTGACCTTTGGCACATGACTGTTCTACTCCATCAAGCTTCCATCTGTATAATGAAAGTATAGATGTATGGATAAAATCCACCATGGCAAAGAATTAATTGGAGGGCATATACACACCCAGATCGAAGTAAAACTAGAAAGTAAGACTGCCATTTTCAGATTACTAGAGCACCCTAATTGATATAAACCATTGTAGACTAGGAAGGACTATTCTGGCTCATGATATCATCATCATGCCCCAAGCAACACGATCACAAACATATGAGGTTGTGCTATTATGCTTCTATTGTATTTTGTTTTGGGCTAAAAATGCCCCCCCCCATTGGAAGAAAGAGTCAGACACAAGGAAATGGGTAAACTATGGGAGACTTTATTTTTACTTTAACATATTTAAGTGGTGTATAGAAAAAATGCTTTCTGCTTTCTATATCCCCATGTCTCCTCCTGTAATTACATTATGATAACATGCTGTGTCTTATTTCCTGTTGCAAGCCAAATGGTGAGGCCACATGGCCTCAATAGCCGTGCCATAAACCCACACTCTTTCACACTTTCATGCCAAAAGCCAGACCTCATGGCTCTACACTCTGGCCCACTTGCGACCAGTCACATATACAATGAAGTAGCTGGAGTTTGGGTCCTATGACTGCAGGCAGGGTCTCCAAACTTCCAGCCAATCTCACAAACCTGATGTTAGCAACCATGGCAACCAACAATTGGGCACACCCATGCCCACTCGCAATTGGCTGATGGCCACAGCTAATTTGTGACTGGAATTGGGGTATAATTGATTGATCCCCATGGGAGTGAGTCTCTTAGCTTTCCCTTCCTCTTCTTGTTTTCGAGTCTCTTGTTCTATTAGCTCTGAGGCTCTTGCTGCCTTTTTTATTGCACCTGAAATGCTGTCTCTTGGGAAACAAAGACCTGCTTGGTGACTTGGAGCGCATGGGTGTGCAAAGATGGGATTTCCCTTCAAAATCCCTTGGACTATTCTGGACTGTTAGATGTTCCTGAATTGGTAACTATGTATCTTTAATGTGTAGTTAAGGCAAAGAGCCATAGGTTTTTCTTGTTTTCAGTAATCTCTTATAGTCTGTTGCTATGCTTTGTACTGAATAAAGATCCTTCTTATTGCTAATTTGTCTCTGATGTTGTCACTTGAATTCCAAGTCTATGTCTTGTGCCTAACGCTCACCACATAAGCTACCTTGGTAAGAGTAAAAGTGTGCATCTCTGGATTGAGTTGCTAATGTGTTCTGTTCCAGATGCCAACTAAGGGCTGAATCTCTTCCTTAGGAAAAGCAGGGACTATTGAAAAGAGATTCTGGTGGCAAATTGTTCTGAAAACCAGAGAGGGTATAGACCATCTTGTGGTTTGTTGTTTAATGTACTGAAAAGTACAGGATTCCCTCTCATCCCTGGATTGGCCTGAGGGGGTTAATCCTGTACAAGTGGCAAGGGCCCAAAACTAACCTGTGGCACGGTCAAGGCCAGGGGTCACTCTTGACCACTCCCTTAGCACATAAAGGGCAAGTCATCCTGCCCCCTGGCTCCAGCCATATTGTCATGGCTCACACCCAGCTGGAACAGCAAGCAGGCAATGCCCTGGAGTTCCAGTCCCCAAGCTGCACAATTTAAAGGTGGGATCTAACCAGGCGGTCCCAAAAGGCAGTCCACATTCTTTACTGCAGGCCACACAACCCAAGAGCTGATCCTGCAAGACCCCTGGCCCCCAAGCCAACTGGTGCTCTCTGAGCTGCATAAGAATCCCCAACACCATCCTGCCATCCCATGAAGTGACCAGCCTACAAAAGCACCACCCTAGCCAGTTTCTCAATCCACTGCAATACAATACAAGGTAGGCAAAAACACCCCTGCCACTTAGCCCATCAGGAAGGGGCAAAAAATTCCTATCTGGCTCCCTCAATGGGTAACCAGCCTATGCCTGTATTGCATTCAGGGCAGGAGGATGGGCCGAACTTGAAGCCAATACTGAAAGGGCTGGGTGTGGAGCCACCCTTATAAAGCCTATGTTCTGCTCCTGGCCCAAGACCCAGATGTCTCATCATGTGCCGGGTCTTCCTCTTTCTAAGGGTGGCAAAGGCAGCCCCCAGTCACATCAGCCACAGGCCGGTGGCCAGATGGGGCCAGAAAGTACTTTTTGGCTGGTGTATCAAATGTTAGGGTCAACTGAGAAAGAAAGATTTGCTTTTGTTTTCTTGAAATAGCATCATCTGACAAGTTTAAATCTCAGACTTAACTGGTTTGCAATGCCTGTTCACTGTTGATCTGAGTGATGCACACAATCATCTTGATTATTCTCTCACAATTCAAAGCGAGCAGCATTTCAAGTAGTTTTTTTGTCTCTGTGTTGTTAGCATTCAGCTGGCTGAATAGTTGCTTTTGATATGTGCTTACATTTTACTAACTTGCTTGGATTATGTACAGTGTTCCCTCTAAGGTGAGTTAGTGTGAGCTAGCTCACAGTTTTTTAGCCTCTGGCTCAGACATTTTTATCTCAGCTCAGAAAGGGATGGCTCCAGAGCAAACGAATTTATACAGTAGCCAAATTGCTTGCTCACAACTTTAATGCTAGCAGGTCACAAAGTAGAATTTTTGCTCACAAGACTCCACAGCTTAGAGGGCACATTATGTATACCACGAGGTCATCATTGGGTAGGTAATCTATCATTTAAAATCAACCAGATTGCCATGCATGTGCTGCTTTTGTAAAACATGCACAGTTGGTGGCATTTATCGTGCTGATGTGTGCTCAGAATTGCCCTTACCTGGATAGACCAAGCTAGCCCAATCTCATCAGAACTTGGAAGCTAATCTTCTGCCCTGGTCAGTACTTGAAAGGGAGACCACCAAGGAATACCAGGGTCATGATGCGGGGGGCAGGCAGTAGCAAACCACCTCTGAACGTCTCTTGCCTTGAAAACCCCAAGGAGTTGCCATAAGTCAGCTGCGACTTGACAGCAAAAGAAAAGAAAAGCTTAAAACTTACTAGATGGGACTGCAGTTCCCAATTAGCAGTATGAGACCATGCAAATGTGACCTGATTAACAGAAATAATCATGCTCAGCTTGGGGAGTCAGGAAGGGTGGGAGGCAAAACAGCAAGGCTAGTCCATTAGAAGCAGGGGTGGTCTTAGCCAATGGCAACAAGGGCAGCTACCTAGGGGCTCCATGCTGGCAGGGGCACTAACCCTCCACATGCCTCCAAAGGAGGGTGAGAAATAAAAAAGAGGGCAGGCTCCTGCCATCACTCACACCTGCCTTCTCTGGGGCTGGGGAAGCAGGCTTGCAGTGGCTGCAGTCCCCACCCACCCCAAAGGGGGCGAGGGCCATTCCTTGCTTGGCCCCAGCAGTGGGGTGGTAGCATAGCAGTGATTATGGGGGCCCATCATGGGCTTTTGCCCAGGATCCCAGAATCACTAAGACTGCCCCTGACTAGAAGGGCACAGCATGCAGGATTGAGGCAATCAAGAAAAGTACCTGTTCGGTAATTTAAGGATACAGCAATAGGAAAAGCAATGCAAGAAGTTGCATGTGCCATGTGTTTCTGATTGGATCCTATGCACATACACCAAGCCAGCCAGTCAAAATGGGCAAGGCTAGAAGAGAGAGACAAATCACATAACTTTCCTTTCTCTATCCAAGTGGGATCCTTCTTGTTGTATTGATTTTTCAACATATAAACAAAGATGACAGGTTGAAAAGTACTGAGAAGCGTTGAGTGATTTCAGCAAAGCACTTTTATTAAGCAGGAACAAGACAAAGGTAAGCCGGCTCGCAGGCCGGCTTATATGCTCAGAAACCCACCACCTAAAACACACCCTCTAAGGCCCTATAGGCTATTTACAGTGGCCGAGAGTCCCATAGGCTCTCGGCCGCGGACCTGGCCCTCTGATAGGTGCGGGCTAGGATCCGCTGGACTATTGTTCTCTTGGAAGCAAAGCTCTGCTGTTTGGCCTGACCGCATGGCCCAACGGTCGCGCACGTGGTCATGGCGGAGTACATTACACAGGTGATGGAAGGGAATGGGGAAAGTAGTATAAGAATGTTCATGCACATCTGTGATTCAATTTCAAACACTGAGGGAAAGCGAATGTTTTTTCTTGTATTTGGGAATGCCATTTGAATGGAAGGGAGGATGGAACATCTTTTCAGCTACATGAATTATTTTTCATAATGAGGAAAAAATGTCATGTTACTTGTCAGTTTACTTATAGCTGATATAACAGTTTGAAACTGTCCTTAAAGAATTGCCACAAAAGAGTTTTGGCATCATAAGCAAAACCTCCCCTAATATTTCCACTGCTATTCATATCTTGCCAATATCTCCACATATCAGGACACTTATCTGCAAAAGCAGATATCCTTTTGGAGTTTGAAATTTTATGAATGATTATTTTGCATTTTAGTTTGGGTCCTTATATTAATGCACCATTTTGACCTCCATTTAAAGACATACAGCTTAGTTGTATTCTATTTTTTAAAACCACAGGATCATCTCTCCTTATATATAATTGAATAGTGGGTGCCAAAGTTCTAAAATGCACTCCTTTAGTGTATGGACGCTTGAACTGTCAGTCAGAAGACGCTGGCTGGCTGCTTTGTGCAGTCCCACTGACTGGCTGCTTTGTGCAGTCCCGCCCAGCGTTTCAAGGTCTTTTGCATATGGAAGCTGATTGGACTTCACTGCATTCCACACCTCAAACTCACCCCCCTCCCCGCAAGGCAGTTGGAATGTCAGTTGCATATGGAACCTTCAAGGTCTTTTGTATATGGAAGCTGATTGGACTTCACTCCATTCCACACCTCATACTCCCCCCCCCCGCAAGGCAGTTGGAATGTGGTGGTGTGTAGGTCCCAGGATCATGTTTTAAAAGCTGCCTGGGGGATTATGGACCATTCACACACTTTCAACCTTAACATACCTCATAGGGGGAGAGGAGAACGATGACAGCTGCTTTGGTTCCCACTGCAGGGAAAGACTGCCCTTTCTCTAGGCAGAG
The DNA here is from genome assembly GCF_001447785.1 of Gekko japonicus. Taxonomy (NCBI): domain Eukaryota; kingdom Metazoa; phylum Chordata; class Lepidosauria; order Squamata; family Gekkonidae; genus Gekko; species Gekko japonicus. The sequence continues at coordinate 298,103 of NW_015161448.1, forward strand.
GCTGGGGGGGGAGACATAGGGTTGCCAACTCCAGGTTGGAAAATTCCAGGATAGTTTAGGAATGAAGCCTGCTGAGGGTGGGGTCTGAGGAGGAGGAGAAGGAAGAGAAAGAGGAGGACCTCAGACAGATACAATGCCATACTCCCCACCCTCCAAACAAGCTGTTGCCAGTCTCCAGGTGACAGCTGGAGAGATCTTAAAGCTTTGGTGCTACTTCAAAGTTCCCCAGGAGCCCAAAACAGAGTAGTGTTTTGGAAAATCTTTAGGAATTGTTTGGTGCATTTACGATGGGGCTCCTGGGGAACTATTGTTGCCAATCTTGGCCCAGCAGCCATCAAACCATTCTCTTCAACCCCCTGCTGTGCAGCTGACTTTCCCCTAGGGTTGCCAATCTCCAGGTGGGACCTGGAGATCTCCCACTGTTACAATTGATCTCCAGATGACAGAGATCAGTTCCCCTGGAGAAAATGGCTGCTTTGGAGGGTAGACCCTATGACATTATACCTGCTGAGTCCTTCCGCCTCGCCCCCCCGCCCAATGCTGCCCTCTACAGAATCCACCCCCCAAACCTCCAGGTATTTCCCTCCTTAGAGCTGGCAACCCTACATTCCCCTCAGTGCCTGTTGGTAGGCAACTAAGCTTGGTCCTGTCACCTACTTTGGCCTTTGGGAGAAAACACATTGGGGCCAGTCCTGATAGGGTTGCCAACTCCAGATGGGAAATTCCTGGAGATTTGAGGGATGGAGCCTGAAGAGGGTGAGGTTTTAGGAGGGGTGGGACCTCAGACAGGTACACTGCCATAGACTCCACCCTCCAAATCAGTCAGTCCCACATAGGGAACCATTGTTGCCAATCTCCAGGTGAGGGCTGGAGAGCACTCAGAATTACAACTGCTCTGCAGAAGGGAGGGCAGAAGTCAGCTGAAGTCAAAGGGGCAGATAATGGTAGGTTGATGGTTAGCTGGGAAGGAGATGGGGTTGCCAACTACATGCTGACAAATTCCTGGGGATTTGAGGGGTGGAGCCTGGAGAGGGTGGGGTTTGCAGAGGGGTGGGACCTCAGACAGGTAGAATGCCATAGACTACACCCTCCAAACGAGCCACTTTGTCCTGGGTAACAATTGCTGCCAATCTCCAGGTGAGGGCTACAGATCACTCACAATTACAACTGCTCTTCAGGTAGCAGAGATCAGTTCCTCTGGAGAAAACAGTGGACTCTGTCATTATACCCTGCTGAGGTCACCACAGCAAATTGACACTGTTTGCCCAAAGCCAGAGCACTCCCCCAGAGCCTCTTTCTAGATCCCGTTGTATTGCTTTCACAACGGGCTTTACTACTAGTAAGGACATAAAAGAATATAAGAAGAGACCTGCTGGATCAGACCAGTAATCCATCTAGTCCAGCATCCTATCTCCCACAGTGGCCAACCAGTTCCTCTGGAGGGCCAACAACAGGGCCCTTAATGTTGACTCCTGGCTCTGGGATACAGAGGTTTACTGCTTCTGAATGTAGAGGTTCCCCTCAGTCACCATGGCTAGTAGCCACTGATAAACCTATCCTACATGAAGCTGCCTAATCCTCTTTTAAAGGTGTTTATTCCTGTGGCAGTGAATTCCACATTTTAATCACTCTGTGTGTAAAGAAGCATTTCCTTTTGTCCATCACCTTCACTGGATGCCCTCAAGTTCTAGTTTCTTGGGCCAGGGAGAAAAAATTCTCTTTGTCAGCTCTCTCAGTATTCCAAATGAGGCCGCACCAGAAAGCTATGCAGCGACATTATAATACAGGCCATTTTACGTACAATCCCTTTCCTAATGATCCCTAGCACAGGGTTTGCCTTTTTCACCGCTGCAGCACACTGGGATGACGCTTTCATTGATCCATCTACTCTGTCCCCAAAATCCTTTTCCCTCTAAATCTCAGCAAGGTCAGACCCCATTAGCGTATACTTGAAGTTGGGATTTTTTTGTCCCATACCAGCACAGCCCTTCACTTAGTAAAATAAATCTGATCTTGGACCAGATATTGCAAACACAAAATCAACCCCCATGGATGAAAGATCTAAAAGAATAAAAAACATAGAATTTACTGTCTTTATCTTTAGATAGAGATCACTGGATAGGTCACAATCACCTTTCCAACCAGGAAGCCAGGCTGGAAAGGCAATTCTATAAAAGGACCACATAGTTCAAGCTTGCTTTAAAAAAGAAGGTAGGTGACCATCTGTTCCTTCGACAGCCATTTTAAATTATCAGTGCTGAAGGTGCAGCTATTGACAGCAAGCACTGATGGTGAATTGATGAGGCTAAAGGAGGTGGGACTTGTCAAAGCAAAACATAGCCATTCTCAAGCATTCAATATGCCACAGATCTGTACTGCTGTCAGATGATGGCTGCATTGTTATGTCACATATGAGTTCCATATGAGTTCCATATAACCTAATAAGATGTGTGCAATATCAGTGTTGGCAAAAATATCATTTACCATTTGAGAACAATGAATGCTTACTGATCAAGTCTGAGCAGGCAATGACAGATCAAGATGATGACCTTGGGATTTTTAGTAGACGGAAAATGTCAACTTGGTGTGCAGTGACATTTTTTTAAAGGCAAAATCAGTGCTTGGGATCATGAGGAAAGGAACTGAGAATAAAAATGCCATTATAGTACTATAGTACTATTTTTATACAAGTATTATACACGGTCTCATGTGGGAATGCTGCAGCTGAAAAAGAATATTGCAAAGTTTAAAAAGGGCCACCAAAATGGCCACAGGACTGGAGTATCCAACAACTGAAGCAAAGCTTAAAGATCAGGGATTTTTTACTTAAAAAAGGCACCTGAGGGGGTAACATAGTCTATAAAATTATGTATGGTGGATAAACTTTACTTCCTCTACTGGAACTCTGGGTCACCCAACAAAACTGGCTAGAAGTAGATTCATGACAGACAGATGTACATACTACTTCACATAATGGGTAGTTGACTTCTGTAACTCACTAACACAAAATGAACTACTTATACAAATTTAAAAGTGAATTGGGCAGATGTATGTACGATAAGTATATTATTAGCCATGATTGCCAAATGAGACCAGGGATGAGCGGGGTGGGTGGGGAGAAATTGGTTTTTTTCTGGATTCGGGTATAATAAAGTTGATTTTTTTCAGGAATCCTGAAAAAAACCCAAATACCAATACAGGTATTATATTGGTACCCCAAAAAATTCAGTATTCCTGAAAATTTTCAGCTCCATTATATAGGGTTGCCAAGTGCAAAAAGCCTACCGTCGGGGGAGCGTCGCGGCAACCCGGGAGCTCTTCTACGATGCGCACGCGCGCCGCCAGCACGTCCAGGAAGTGACGTCTGACATTGAGCACATTGGGGGCATGGCCCCCATCATCGGAGGGAAAACCATAGAGTTTTCCCTCCGACGATCGGGGCCACGCCCCAACGTGCTCAACGTGGTTGTGTCACCTCCAGTGACGCAGCCACGCTGTGCTTTGGGGTGCGGGGTTCCCCCCGGGGCCCGATTCCATGGCGGTGGAAATCAGGCCTCCAAAGCGGGGGTTTACCCACCCCCGCCCCCACTTGGCAGCCCTACTATTATATCCTATGGGGCCATTGTAGTCACTGGCAAATATCTTCTAACAAGTATTCAGGGGGCTGGGGGAGGGGGTTTGTGGTAGAGGCACCAAATTTGTACTGTAGCTGCTGGAGCCTCTCCCCAAAAGATCCCCCAAGTTTGCAAAAGGTTGGACTGGGGGTCCAGTTCTAAGGGTATCCAAAGAGGGTGCCCCCAATCCTCCATTGTTTCCTAAGGAAGGGGATGGGGAAAAGGCAGGCAGCAGTGTCTCCCCGAGAATCTCTCTGCAAGAAAGTAAGTGAGGTGTGGTGGTGTGAGGGGTCATGTTTGCCAGGCCAGCAGCAGAACCAGTGCAGTGTGCCCCCCAGAACCAGTGCCACTGTGGCAGTCAGTGCCCAAACCCAACATGACTCAGGTCAAATCAGAGAATCTCTGCTGTATAAACTGAGGGGGCATGTTTGCCAGGCAGTCAGTGCTCAAATGTCAGGACCCACAGCCAAACAACAAAGTACACGCTTCCAGGAAGGTTTTACTTTTATTGAAAAGCCATAGATGCAATAACATGAACACTGCTAGGAATGGCGGGCTACCTGTGCGCATAATAGGATATAGGGCATTCGTATGTGCCCCCCCTGGCAATAACCAATTAGGTGGGCTCCCGCGCGCGGGCGACTGCAAGACGCTCTAACTCTTTTGAAGCTGGGAACGGAGAAGCTCCCACGGACGATAGATTACAGATAAGCGTTGCAGCGTTGAAGCAATTAAGCGCATGGGAAGGAATGCAAAAGAATTAGAAAACATCTCCACACTCATGGCAGCGTAGCTGACAAAATCCAACAAGACTCAGGTCAAATCAGAGGACCTCTGGGGGCATGTTTGCCAGGCCAGCATAAGAACCTGTGTAATGGTCCCCCCCCCCCCCCACCCACTGGCAGTCAGTGCCCAAACCCAACAAGACTCAGGTCAAATCAAAGAATCTCTGAGGGCATGTAACCCCCCAAAAAAATCTCTAACAAACCAAGAAATAAAATATCAAGCACAGTTAAAAATATATTTAAACTGCAAAAAAAACCAGGCTGGCAACAAAACCGCAAACTAGAAGAACCCTCCCTCCCAAAAAAAAACCCAGGAAGAGGCCTGAGAGGCCATCCAAGGCTACCCACCACCACCACACCAACCCCAGGCCCCAAACAGCAGCAGCAGCAGCAGAAGAAGACGAAGAAGACGAAGACGAAGACGACGAAGAAGACGAAGAAGAAGACAAAGAAGAAGAAAACGAGGAGGAGGAGACTGGATTTATACCCCGCCCTTCACTAGCCAGTCTCAGAGCGGCTTACAAACTCGATTCCCTTCCCCTCCCCACAGCAGACACCCTGTGAGGTAGGTGGGGCTGACAGAAACAGCTCTTTTTCAAGAACAGCTCTTATCAGAACTACGGCTTGCCCAAGGACATCCAGCCAGGTCCAAGTGGAGGAGTGGGGAATCAAACCCAGTTCTCCCAGATTAGAATCCGTGCATTTAACCACTACACCAAACTGGCTCCAACCTACAACAAAATAAGAAAAGTTTCTAAAAAGTGGCCCCAAATCAAACCAGTGATGTCTTCTTCTGTAGTCATGATCCGAAATTGTTTAAGTCAGCGGCAGCAGGAAAGCAGGCTCAGAGCAGTGGCTGAAGCAGAAGCCAGCCACACAATCTCAGCACGGCAGGAATGGAGTCAGCCATCCAGAGACCCCTGCTTTTATGCTCTCTGGGCATACACAGAAGGATTTCAAAAAGTAACAAACTTCTGTGATTGGCCAGAGAGCAGTATGCCAAATTCTATTCGGCAGTGCTCCTCCCAGGGAGAGGAGCAAGCTAGTTAGTTGGGCTTCAACAGCAGCAACAACAGCTTTGCAAAAAGTTTCAAGATGCAATTGCATTTGCTAATACATTGCAGTGATTGGCTGTCTGCAAGGTCCCTCTTCCCCCTCCCTCCTGGAAAGCAGAGCAAAAGGTGAGAAAGGTGAGTGGAGCCCTTTCAAGTTTAAAGCCGCCAGAGCACATTTTTGGTAAAGTAAAAAAAACTCGACCCCCCCCCCGAAAAGTTTCAGTTTTGTTTCAGCATTCAATATTGGGAAGCCGAATCAGCTCAAAAGTGCTGATTTTTTATGCCAAATACCCAAAAAAATGCCAAAAAATTTTTTTCGGGGGGGGGGGGGTGGGGTCAACTTTACCAAATGTACACCCCTAAATAGGACCTCTAGGTTCAGAGGTAGAATGTTCAGAGGCAGAAAAGCAGCCTATAAGGGCTTTTATGGACCCTTCTTGTGGGCTTCACTGTGGCATCTACCAGGCCACTGTTGGAAACAGCATACTGGACTAGCTGGACCATTGTTCTAGTCCAGCATGGCTGCTGTTATGTTCTTATGAACTATCATGTGTGCTTTTGCAGATATTGGTAGTATAATTGGTACCAGAAAAGCCTTTGAAGTTCTTCAGAAATGTTATCTGGTCTGTAGAAATCATGATACAAAATAAAAACAATAAATAAAAATACATGAAGCTCCCCATGCTCAGTGTATTGAACCATGAACTGCAGTACTTCCCCCCCCCCTTCCACTTGCTGTACAAGGTCTCAGGCAAAGGTCTTCTGCAACAAGATCTTTTTTTAACTGGAGATATCAGGCACTGAAGCTGTGACCCTCTGCATGCAAAGGACGTGCTCTGCCACTGATGTATGCCTCTCAGATAGACAACGACGTTACTTACTTAAGCATACAGAGAAAAAAGGAAATTGGACACATCTCCAAGGCATAGCTTACCCATCAGTAATCACTAGAACAGATAAATAACCATGTCCCTATAATGTACAGTTTAATCTTTAGGCAGAATACAATATTCAAGTACAAATCCATGTACGTATTTTTAATTACTGCAAACATGATTTCAATCTCATGGCTGAGTGGTTGGTATATGCAATGCAAAATAATAGTTACCCAGAGTGAATAATTTAGCTGAACATCATAAAAGATGCTTTCCTGTGTATATTTTTTGTAATGCATAAAATCATCACAGTGCTAGACTCCATATTTTTCTCCTGTAAGTATTAATCTCTAAGGTTAACATGCACTTTAGGACTTCAAACTAGCACATTCATGAGAGTTTGCATCAACTTGATTGCTTGCTCCAATGATATGCTGTGGTCAAATTATCAGCCTTGGACACTTTGCTCCTCTTTTAACACTATTTTAATTAGTTTTGTTTAAAGTTTTGTGTTTTCTTCTATTTATGGCTTATACTTTGCCTGATTATTTGCCACAACCACCTTAATATATCCTGTTTATCATGGTTCAAAATAAAACAGTTCTCAGAGAAGGGGCAGATGTAGCCTTGGCATGAACAAGAAAACATCACAAGGATTTTCAAGTTAACATAGCCCCCATTTTCCCTCCTAACCCCATCACCTCCTTCTCCTCTGTGTGCCATTTTGGTTGCTACAGCAACCTCAAATGTCATGTGAACACTGGGCTTTTTTGGGGGGGGGGGGCTATGTCTTCACATAAGCAGGTGTTGGAATAATTTGGATTTAATGCTCAAATTGCATGAGAATTCCCCTGAACTATATCTTTATCTACACAAAGGGCAGCCCTTGGCTATTTGATTATCTCTGAGTAATGTGAACCGAGCCATTCTGTGCTGTGTTATTGAGGAAGAATAACTTTTCAATCCCATTATATTACTTTGATGAATCTGTTGCTTTAAATATCTCTTATTGCCATGGATATATTTAAATCCCAGTTTGAACAAAAGTCAGAAAAGCAAATTGCAGCATTTGAATTGTTTTAGAATTCACATTTTTATCATTTTATCATCTAATTACTCTAAAAACATAGCCCATATTTTAAAGGTACCTGTTGTAAAACAATAAAACCATTCAAAATGCACGATATATAAAACCCAAAGGCAATCAAGCCACAGAATCGCAAATAACTAAACAACAACAGTCACAAAGCAATTTGCTTATATAGTTGAGTCCAAATGTTAGACCTAAACCTAAAAGTGTCCCGGAAAATGCCTGCTAAGGGGGGCTTTGACCCGTGGCAATCACCTCCAGTTTGGATCAAGCACTAGTTACATACAGTCTTCTATATTCAAATCAGTCTTCCAGAACAGTTGGCCAAGACAAAAAGGAATCATTTGGATCTTTTATTTATTAGGAAGTGTTCCAAGTTTGTCCAATTCCCTGGCTAAATTTTTATTTCAGTTGTTGGGACTATAAGCACAGCATAGTATGTGCAATATACTGAGAGGGCTGACCCTGTAAGAGGCACGCAGGATCCCTGCGGGGCTTGCTCCTGGGGCCTGCAGCCAGTGCTTGCTTTGAAGAGGGCTTCTGACAGGGGAGTTGAGCTTGGGATTGGTGCAAGCTGAGTCCTTATTAGAGGGCTGGCCTTAGAAGAGGCCCACAGGATCCCTGTGGGCCTTGCAATCAGTGCTTCAATGTGGCTTCTAATAGAGGAGCTGAGCTTGGGAGTTCAGTGCAGAAAGTCGTGGGGAAGCAGGAAAGATCCCTGCTAACCATAGATTCATAGAATCACAGAGTTGGAAGGACCCATATAGGCCATCTACTCCAACCCCCCACTCAATGCAGGTTCAGCCTAGAGCGTCCCTGAGAAGTATTTTTCCCAGCTGCTGCTTAAAGGCTGCCAGTTTCCTGAGAAAGAACATACAAGTTCCACATCAGCAAGGAGGTTGGGTGCTGCTGTAGCCTTACCTTTAAATGACAAACCAGTGGTTTGCAGGGAGTACCACATGTATGATCATCTACCTACAGTGCAGGAAAAATGGGTGTGATTGATGCATGGAGCTCTTGGCTTTCAGAGAGCACATTTGTTCCCTTGGGGCTAGGGTTGCCATCCTGGAGACACTGAGGCAGAGAGAGAGGTTTGGGGATGAGACCTTCAGGGACTTACCAGAACAGTCCCACTCCTGTATTGACAGCTCTTCTGCTATTGTGGAGAGTGAGAGTCCTGAGGTTAGAGGGCATCAGCCTGAGGAGGAGAGATAGGATTCTTTAGAAGGGACCCCTTCCTTGGGTGATGGATCAATATATTCATGTACCAAGGTTACCCCTCTGCAGTTGTGGGGAGGTGGGCTTTTGGTAGCGTGTGATTTGATTATTAGGAATATAGAGAGAGGGATCTGTTACAGGAGTTTTAACCACAGGGTGACTTGGCTGCCTGGTGCAAAGGTTGCAGATTTCATGTGCTGTCTAGATAGGTTGATAGTGCTGGGGAGGGATCAACTGTTGTGGTGAACATTGTCACCAATAACATTGGAAAATGTAGTCGTTTGGTCCTGGAGGAAAAATGTGGGTTACTAGGCAGAAGGTTAAAGGCCAGGTCCTTTCGCAGAATTGCTATGAACTCCACAAACAGGGCCACCTAGACAGGCACAGATCAGGGGTTTCAATGTGTGGATGAGAACATGGTACTGGGAGGAAGGGTTTAGATTTGTTAGGCACTAGGGAACTTTCTGGGATGAGCTGAACCTGTACAAAAGAGATGGGCTTCACTTGAACCAAAAGGGAACCAGGCTGCTGGTGATTAGTATCAAAAAAGTGGCAGAGCAGCTTTTAGACTAATCCCAGGGAAAAAAGCTGACAGGAGCTGGGGAGCCTCTGGTTTTGGGACACGTCAGTCCAATGTACAATTGTATAACCAGGGCTCTTTTTGTAGAAGAAGCCCAGCAGGAACTCATTAGCATAATAGGCCACATCCCTGACAGCACAGCTCATTAGCACATTAGGCCGCACCCCCATGTTACCAGAAGTGTGGTTATCCAGCCACACCCACCTTTTGCTTGTTATTCTGTTTACCTTGTTTGTTGTCAAAACCCAGGGCCTTTTTTTGTAGCAGGAACTCCTTTGCATGTTAGGCCACCACCCCCTAATGTAGCCAATCCTAACGAGTTTCTGATGTTGGGTGTGGCCTATTATGCTAATGAGTTCCTGCTGGGCGTGGCCAACTTGGGAGCCAGCCGGAACTCCGTTCCTGTGCGTTCCTGCCCAAAAAGAGCCCTGAATTAAACACTCAGAGTAATATTGATAAGAGCATAATAAAATTTGGGAGTTGAGATAGGATGGCGAAGGAGGGCCATGTTTGGCAACAAAGATGCAAAGGGAGGCGAGGGTTGCTGGAGTCAGAAACAGGTTATAGCCAGATGTCTATATGCCAATACTAGAAGCCTCCCAGCCAAGATGGGGGAGCTGGAGTGCTTGGTGCTCAATGACAATTTAGATATAATAGGTATCTCATAAATATAGCGTAATGAGGAAAATCTATGGGATACAGTAATCCCTGGACATAAGCTCTATAAACAGGACAGGGAGGGACAAGTTGGGGAAGGTGTTGTGTTATACATCAAAGAGGGCATAGAATCAAACAAGTTAGAAAATACCAGGATAATTAACTCCCCATCTGAAATTGTATAGGTGGAAATACTGGGCCCTAAGGATTACTTAAAAGTTGGAGGGTATACTATCACCCACATGATCAAGCCTTTGAGGCTGCTCTTGAGATGGAGAACGAAATAAGGGAAGTGTCTAAAGCAGATAATGTTATGATAATGGGAGACTTCAACTACTATCCATTGACTGGGTAAACATGTGTTTGAGTCATGCTGTAGAAATGAGATTCCTAGATATCATCAATGACTGCACACTGGAACAGTTGGTCACAGAGCCAACCAGAGGTCCTGGACTTGGTTTTGAGAGGACTCAAGACCCAATGAGAGATATAGAGGGTGTTGCACTAATTGGGAACAGTGACAACAATGCTATTAAGTTCAGCATTAAGGTCAATGGAAAGTTATGCTGAAAGTCTAAAATTGTAACATTTTATTTCAAAAGTGGCAACTTTACAAAATTGAGGGGTATTGTTAAAAGGAAGCCGAAAGGAAACACAAGAGAGTCAAATCCCTAGAAAGCATTCAGAAACTATTTTAAAATGACACTAATTAAAACCCAGATAGAATGCATTCCCCAGGTTAGGAAAAGCACTGCCAGCTCCAACTTGGTGGAATGAGCTTCCGGAAGAGATCAGGGCCCTGCAAGACCTTTCCCAGTTCCACAGGGCCGCAAAAATGGCGCTCTTCCACCAGGCATTTAGATAAGGAGCTGCATTTCATCGTCTATGCCCTGTGCCAATATTATTTCCAGCCTGAGCTAACTGATAGTGGAATTTACCGCTGAATGTATGTTCTCATATGCACTTTACCACAGCTATACCGCCATCGCTATGTAAATAGTTTTAATAACTATGTTGTGTGTTCTATATTGATATTTATATTGTTGTTCTATTTACTGCTAACCTCTGTAAGCTTCCCTGAGCCTGCCTCAGCGGGGAGGGTGGGGTAAAAATCAAATAAATAAATAAATGCCTGCACGGTTAACAACACAAGTAAAGAAAGCTATAAAAAGGGTAAAGAGGCTTATTTTAAAAAATGGAAGGTTTGCCCCAATGAACTGAACGGAAGGGACCTTAAAGGTAAAGGTTCCCTTGCTCAAAAGCCAGTCGAATCCAACTCTAGGGTTGCGGCGCTCATCTCCGTTTCAAAGCCGAAGAGCCAGTGCTGTCCGAAGACGTTTCCGTGGTCATGTGGCCGGCATGACTAAACACCAAGGCACACGGAACACTGTTACCTTCCCACCAAAGTGGTACCTATTTATCTACTTGCAATTTCTTGCTTTCGAACTGCTAGGTTGGCAGGAGCTGGAACTAGAGATGGGAGCTCACTCTGTCATGTGGCAACCCGGGTCTCGAACTGCTGAACTACCGACCTTCCACAGCCTGCAGTTCAGCGTCTTAACCACTTGAGCCACCGCAGCTCCGGAAGGGACCTTAGGCTCTGACACAAGAAATGTAAGCCAATGATTAGCCATGCAAAAAGATTTGAAAAGCAGGTTGCTAAAAACATCAAGACAATTTTTTTAAAAAAATCTTTAAAATATCCTTTGAGGGGGTGAACAAATATGTGTACAAGGGTGACTCAGTAGATGTTCTTTACTTAGACTTCCAAAAAGCTTTTGATAAAGTTCTTCATCAAAGGCTCCTAAGTAAACTCAGCAGTCATGAGATAAGAGGACAAGTCCTCTTGTGGATTAAAATGGTTAATTAACAGGAAACATAGAGTGAGTATAAATGGGCAGTTTTCACAGTTGAAGATGGTAAGCAGTGAGGTACTGCAGGGCTCAGTACTAAGTCCAGTACTTTTTAACTTGTTCATTAATCATTTGGAGTTGGGAGTAAGCAGTGAAGTGGCTAAATTTGTAGCGGTGAGAACTAGGGAGGATCTGTTGTGGTTGGGCGAGTGGATGTTAATGTGGCAAATGAGGCTTAATGTGGGCAAGTGCAAAGTAATGCACATTGGAACAAAAAAATCCTAACTATAAATACATGTTGATGTGGTCTGAACTGGTGGCAACTGACCAGGAGAAAGATCTTGGAGTCGTGGTAGCTAACTCACTGTAAATGTCAACTCAATGTGTGACTGCAATAAAAAAAAAGGCAAATGCTATTCTGGGACTGAATAGTGATGAAAAAAGCAAACTCTGTGTTTGGGATTATTAGGAAATGGACTGAACATAAAACAGCTGATATTATAGTCCCACTGTACAGATCAGTGGTGCGGCCACATCATGTACAGTTCTGGTCACCATATTTCAAAAAGGACATCACAGGGCTAGAAAAAGTACAGAAGAGGGCAATCAAGATGAGTAGGGGGATGAAGCACCTTCCCATGAGGAAAGGCTGAAGAGTCAGGGACTTTTCAGTTTAGAAAAGAGATGACTAAGAGAGGACATGACAGAGGTGGAGAGAGCTGACAAAAAGAAATTCTTCTCCCTCTCCTTAAATATTAGAACTCCAGGGCATCCAATGAAGCTGATTGGCAGTAGATACAGGATGGACAAAACACTTTACACAGCAAGTGATTAAAATGTGGGATTCACTGCCAGAGGATGTGGTGATGGCCACTGGCAAAAAGAGCTTTTAAAGGGGATTGGACAAATTCATAGAGAATAGGTTTATCAGTGGTTACTAGGCATGGTGACTAAAGGGAACCTCCATGTTCAGAGGCAGTAAACTTTTGAATCTGAGAGACAGGAGACCTCTATGCCCTGGTTGGCCACTGTGTGATAGAAAATGCTGGACTAGATGGACCATTGGTCTGATACAGTAGAATCTCTCTTTTTTGGTATTTTTACATTTTGTGTATGTGTATGTGTGTGCGTACCTGTGCCTGGAAGTCATGGTGACCTCTGGCAACTCCTACTGGGGCATGGAGGACAATCAGAGAAATGGTTTGATAGCCTGTCTCTGGCCTCCTGGCCCTGGTATTCTCTGGAGGTCTCCCATCCAAATACTTGCCAGGATTGGCCCTGCTTAGCTTCCTAGATCGGATGAGATCAGGCTTGCCTGGGCTATCCAGTCAGGGCAGGAGCAGAATCTTTTTATGTTCTTACATTATTTCCTTAGATGAGTTCAGAACACTGCATTAATATAGCCATTCCTGTGGAGATGCCGAGAGCACTCAGAACATGGGTTTATCCTGTCCTTTCACATTTTGAGATCACTTTTCTACATCAAAGTCTTTCACAGGAGGAAATATTCTAAACCAACTTTCCCCTAATATGCCAGTGTATGCAAGAAAAGTTAGAATTTCTCTTTGCATCCATTACCTAATGGCTTGCCCTGTTTTTCAGATGGAGTAGGTTTACTTAAGTAATTGGAATGCTGCAGGTGTAAAAGTGGTGTCATAAATCTAATTTGAATCATATTACATTCAGAGCACTGAAAGCAGACCCGGGCTGTGGTCACACGCACTAAATAATCCACTTTCAATCACTTTAAATGCACTTTCCAACTGGATTTTTACTCTGTGAACTGGCAAAATCCACTTTGAAAGTGCATTAAAAGTGGACTGAAGGTGGATTATTTAGTGTGTGTGACTGCAGCCCTGAACACACAAAGATGCTTTATACTGAGTCAGACCATTGGTCCATCAAGATCAGTATCATCTACTCAGACTGGCAGCAGTTCTCTAGCATATTAGGCAGAGGTCTTTCACACCACCCACCACCTGATCTTTTAACCTGGGACCTTCTGCATGCCAAGCAGATATTCTACCACTAAGCCTATTCAAGGAAGTTTAAAATAGAAGCTTCAATCCAACTTGTGTCATATGCAGCTGTTGGACTAGAGATGACTATTGTGAGGTGTTATATATACGGCTGCCTTTGAAATATCTTCCGAACTGCAACTGGTTTGAAATATAGCTGCTAGATTGATAATTGGGAATCTGTCATATAGAGCGTATTTAAAAAATCTCCATTGGTTTCCAGTTTGTCTCTGGGCACAATTCAAGCACTGCTTCTAGTCATTTACATGAAAATACTTCTATCCTGCAGTTCTAAACAGGTTCCAAAGCAGTTCTGATCTTTGAAGTGCCATTTTGGTCTGAAGCAGTAGAACAAGGTTTGAGTCCAGTGGCATCTTTAAGACCAACAAAGTTTTATTCAGAGTATAATAAGCTTTCGTATGTATGCATGAACTCGATCAAATGGAACTCCAGCAAGAAGAAGTGTGCTTTGCACATGAAAGCTTACACTTTGAATAAAACTTTGTTGGTCTTCAATGTTCCACTGAACTCAAACTTTGTTCTCCAATTTATGTTAGTGTTTTTAGGGTTGTGATGAATTTTAACATCTTGTCTTAATGCTGTTGTTTTTTTAAAAAAAAGAAGTGGCTTGGACCCCATTCGGCAGAAAGAAGGCACAGAACTTATTTATTTGTTTCTTTTAAAGATGGAGATGAGCAGGGGCAGACTCAAAGCCAGAGTTTGTTTGAGGTTCTTTTGATCCCAGAGCTGGCTGCTGGGTGGAGTCTTTTTTTCCTCTGATGTGATGTTGTGGTGAAGTTGCTTGATTTTTGGCTGTTCCCCTGAACCCATGCACAACAAATAACTTCCATATGCTTCAAAAAGAAGTATCCAGTCTTCTCAGTGGGCCTTGGTGAGCATCTCAATGAGAATAGCAAGAGAATAGCAAGAGCTGCTATAGATCTTCCTTGCTGGATCTGGGCAAATGTTTTTCTGAGCTTTGCTAAGCAGGAACACACACAAACACTCTCCTTTCAAGCATCTCAGATTCAAAAGGAATTGTTGCATAAAGCTGTCTTTCTACTGAGTCAGACCACTGGTCTATTCTACTGCCAGCAGCTCTCCAAGGTCTCAGGCAGAGATCTTTCATATCACTTTCTCCCTGAGTTTTTACTTAGAGATAAAACCTTGGCAGATGACCTACCACTGATCCATAGTCTCTCCCCACAGAATCAGACCATTGTCTATCATGGTCAGCGTTATCTATTTTGACTGGCAGAGACTCTCTAGCTTCACAGGTATAGGGTCTTTCATATCACCTACTACCCGATCCTTTCAGTGGGAGATGCCAGGGACTGAACTGGAACCTTCTGCATGCAAAGCACCTGTTCTACCATTGAGGCCTGGCTGATTGTTATTCTGATCCTGGTTATTCATAGGAGTTGGAGAAAGGCGTTGATACTAAAATGCCCAATAGTATAAGGATTACTGCTGAAACTTGTGTAGCCAAACAAAAGATGGGGGCGAGGTAGAATTCAGATTTTCACATACAACTCAGGAGAAAGCATATAGCAGCAGCAATTCTCAAAAGATTTCTTTTAACTTATAGCCAGCAAGGGTGTGGGTGCATCTTGCGATTCTAAAATCTTGGAAGAAAATCAGAGCTGCTAGCACTGATTCGTTTAGCCAATTGGCCTTTAATTCAATGCTTTCCAAAGACTTAGAGCGTTCTTGTTTTCTCAATAACTTACTATTAAGATATTCCATTCCTGATGACCTCCTTAGCTCTTCAACAAATAACTCAGATCTCAGAGAATGGGTATTTAAGCATGATGCTCTGTTAGATAGACACTCAATTTTAATTTTAAAATCACAGTCTGGTACCTGGTTTAAATCATTTAAGAATGATCATTTTAGATCACCTTACCTGGTTAATATAGATAATCATAACCTTAGAGCAGCTTTTACATCTCTGCGCTTTGAATCAATGCCTACGGCCGTATTGGTTAGCTGTTATAGTAGAACACCTAAGGCACAGCGTTTATGTAGTTGTGGGTCTCCTGCTATTGAGGATCTCTCCCATTACATTTTTGATTGCCCATTGTATTCCCAACCTAGGTCAAAATTTTTATCTGGTATTTTTTCAGTTTTAAGCTTTTATTCAGTCCCAGAGAAGATTATATTTTTGCTAGCCGATGCCAATGCTGATGTATCCAATAGAATGGTTTTATTTGCCTTGGCTGCAAGGAAAATAGGAGCCAACGCTGTTCCTAGGGGAACTAGCTAATACTGATTTTAGTGGGTATGCTGTGAATTTGAATAACAAATATGAGGAAGCAGGGAGAATTCCAGTAAAATCCCTTTCTCAATGCAGAACTCTGTTACAAAAGGTGGGGCCAACAAGGGTTCATCAGGGCAGATCCCAGCATTAAAATGATAAGATAAACATCTTGATTCCCACTTTTTAAGGTGGATATGAATATCATATGAAGAGAATCATACATTCAGTATGTATGAAACTCACAGTAGTCAAGTTTTTGACAAAACTTCAGAAACTGCTTGGAAGACCTTTTCTGCACATGGCTGCCACTGGAAAATATTCAGCTCTGGGTTCCTTCTGATATTTATATTCATATAAGACATCCACTTCTGCCATTGCATTCAAGATGGTTTATGTAACATTCCAGCCCTCTGGAGATCCCCCTCTCCTCCCCCCCTTCCTGTCCCTTGCAACAAGCCAGTAAGTGATGGAAAGAGCTGAATTTATCAAAAAGACTGGCATTATGTGAAGGAGCCCCAGCGTTCCACGTGAGATTGAGTTTGAGGGTCCAAGTAGGGAACCTGACATTACTCCCTCATTATTCACCCCACAAAGACCCACAAAGACACCAAGCCAGGAGAAAAATGTAATGGGTTGGCCATGGGTAGGATAAAGTGGATCACAACAAACTGTGGCAAGTCCTTAAAGAGATGGGAGAAGCAGACCACCTCACATGTCTCCTGAGAAGGGTCCTAAGGGTCAAGAAGCGACAGTTAGAACCGCATATGGAAAAACTGATTGGTTTCACATCAGAAAAGGAGTATGACAAGGATGTATATTGTCACCCTGCTTATTTAATTTATATGCAGAGTACATCATGCGGAATGCCAGCCTGGATGAATCACAAGCCAGAATTAAGATTGCTGGGGGGGAAATCAACAACCTCAGATATGCAGACGACACCACTCTAATGGCAGAAAGTGAAGAGGACCTAAAGAGCCTTTTGCTCAGAGTGAAAGAGGAGAGCACAAAAGTTGGCTTGAAACTCAACATCAAAAAAACTAAGATCATGGCATCCAGCCCCATCACTCCTTGGCAAATAGAAGGGGAGGTCATGGAAGCAGTGACAGAATTCACGTTCCTCGGATCCAAGATCACTGCAGATGGTGACTGCAGCCATGAAATTAAAAGACACCTGCTCCTTGGAAGGAAAGCTAGACAGCATAATAAAAAGTAGAGACATCACCCTGCCAATAAAAGTCCATATGGTCAAAGCAATGGTATTCCCAGTAGTAATGTATGGGTGCAAGAGTTGGACTGTAAGGAAGGCCGAGTGCTGAAGAATAGATGCTGTCAAATTATGGTGCTGGAGAAGACTCTAAAGAGTCCCTTGGACTGCAAGGAGATCAAATCAGTCAATCCTAAAATAAATCAATCCTGACTGTTCCCTGGAAGGCCAGATACTGAAGCTGAATCTCAAATACTTTGGCCACCAAATGAGAAGGGAGCACTCACTGGAGAAGACCCTGATGCTGGGAATGATTGAAGGCAAAAGAAGAAGGGGACGGCAAAGGATAAGATGGCTAGACAGTACAACAAATTTAGACTCCAATAGCACCTTTAAGACCAACAAATGTTTATTCGAGGTATGAGCTTTCGTGTGCATGCACACTATCAAATACATTAGAATGGCAGGCAAGGTTCAAACTTATAGCCAGAGAATGAACAGCAAATTAACAAATTGGCAGATAAATGTCTAAAGGTGTCTTTTCCAGGGGTATGTTTGGGCAGGAACGCACAGGAATGGAGTTCCGGCTGGCTTCAGAGTTGGCCACGCCCACTACAGCCAAATCCTCTGCATGTGTGGCTACAGAGGGAAGACCTAGAGAGCAACTCCCCCGGCGACTCCGAGGCGGGTAGCCTATTATGCTAATGAGTTCTTGCTGGGCTTTTTCTACAAAAAAAGCCCTGGTCTTTTCTAATTGTAGGAAGTGACTGGGAATCTTCATTCTCTCCTGTCAGGCATGGAAGGCACTTAACACTACCTCCCCCTCCAAAAAATGCTGTTATGTCAGCAGACATCCCTTGCATTCATTCAGTATTCTAATATACTATTCTGAAAAAGTAATACACTAAAATACATTAAAATACAGAGGATTTATAGTCCTTGTTGAGAATACATATGTGAGGACTGAATGAGTTAGCATATGTCATGAGATAAAAAACCAATATCCCTATTGAGTCCTAGTTAGACAGTGTTATCGATGCAACTAACATGAAATTAAGCAAACTCCGAAGGACAGCGGAAGACAGGAGGGCCAGGCGGACTCGACTGTGCGACTGAACAACAACAAGGATAAAGTGCTGTCTCAAATCTTCCCACAATCTGGGGCAATTTATAGAATCGAAGGCCCCCTTGAGGCCAATAAATGTCACATATAGCTGCCCTCCTTAAAGGATGAGTATTTCTCAGCCAGGTGATAAAGAAGTAGGCAGTGGTCATACGTTGAAGAACCCCACCTAAATCCTATCTGTTCTTGTCCCAATAAGGTTTCTGATTCCATCCAATCCAGGAACTTCTTTAGTAGATAAGCAGAGTATAGCTTTCCTAAAGAAGAAAGAAGGCTGATTGGTGGATAAAAGGATGGATCACTTCTGGACCTCTTTTTAAATATTGGGACAATAATAGAGTGTTTGCATAAATCGAGTCTTTGTCCACTGATGTTAATTTGAGTGAAAATTGGGGCTGGAACTGTGGCCCACCATTGTGGATCTGGAACCTTAAATCTGGAGCTTTCAACAAGCACAAATTTTATGCATGACAAAACACTACCACCAATGAATATAACAATGACAGGCCACAATGAGAATAACAGTATCTAAGGAAAGGCTTGGCAAATCCCAGGCGCCAGGCTGCCGTAGCTTCTAGAAATTTCATAGTGGTGCCTAGCATTTCAATATTAGGTTTTGTGGTAACATTAATTAGAGAATTAGATCATTAAAAAAGGGAACAAGTCAAGTTCCTAAATATTTGGGCTGGCTTCTAAAGCCATTGGAGGGGTCAATGCCTGATGTAAGAAGAAAAAAAGCAAAACAGAGAAAGATTCTAACCTAACCTCAATACAAAGTTTAGGAATGGGCATGAACCACAAAGATATGGTTTGGTTCATGCTTCATGGGTGAACCACAAACCAAACTGCAACCCCATGAACTCAGTCGGCTTGCATACAAACCAAAGCAAAGCAGCTGTTTATGAGAAACAACTGAGCTGCAGGGGCAGCCTGCTCCCCCTGCTCAGCTTTTTAAAGGGGCTTTCTTTGGAGCCAAGAAAGCTAACTGCCCAAGAAAGCTGATTTAAATAGCTTAGCTGCAGGAGCAGGCTGCCCCCTTGGCTCAGCTCTTTCTATTTTAAAAGAGGGATTTCTCTTTCATTTCTCTTTGAAGAGAAATTAATGTACCTTTCATAACTTCAGCCCATGCAGGTTTATGTTATGCACTTAGGGTTGCCTGGCCCCAGCTAGGAATGGGGGAACTCCCACACCAGGGCCCCTCCCCCAGTACCAATCAGCTGGCCCACAGGGGACTTCCTGGCAGAAAAAGGAGACCTAGGCTTGCATCTCCACCAGTATGGCAAAGTCACTTCCAGTGTACTGTAAGAGATGTCATCATGTCCCTGGTGATGCAGGGAACATCTGGTATGTGGGGAAAACTCTATGGTAAAAATAGAGGTTTTGCCTAAACTCCAGAGCACCCTCACATTGCCATTGACATGAAGACATCACTTCTGGTGCACACTGGCAGTGACACTGACGTGTCCATGACAACATTAGCCTAAGTCTCTCTTTGCTCCCAGTAAATCTCCCCCACCCTCAGCTGGTTTCCAGGATAGGAAGGTTCGGGAAGGCATTGACCACCACTGGGAAACTACAGAATGAAATTCTGAAAATTTTCTGAACCTTCCTTCCTACCCCTCTTCTCTTCAAATTTGTCTTTGATCTAAACTGACTTGATTAGAACCTGACTAGAAATTCCTAAGAAGAGAACAAGAAAAGGGTTGTTAGATTTCAGAGAGAAACTGGGTAAAGGGGAATTAAGAGAATTTCCCTTACCAACCCTAGATAGCTGACTGAGCAGCCAAATTTACAGCCAGTCCTATTTAACTCAGAAGTAAGTCACACTGAGGCTAGTCGCTCTGACTCTTACCCGAGTGTGCATGCCATTGTAGTCAGTATTAAGTTATATGGAATCATGGAGGTTCTGAATTTCAGGATTCCTTTCATGTACACAGTGAGAATGCCCCAAGCTCAATAAAGCAAGACAGTGACAGAATCATGCCTTCAAGAAAGGAAGCTACTCACTTATCATTATTGGATAAAGACTGTGGTTGCCTTCTTAGCTATTTTAATAAGCTGTGTTGCCTGCAGCCCCAAATCATGACGTACCAGTGGGATACTTATGAAGGAGAAAGAGATCTTTGTTTACCACATGTATTTGCTGGTAGGCAGCCCATTTCTTCGCCTCCTTTGCAACTTTCCCCATCTTTTTCATCTGAATGTCACTGCATTTCACAGCAGGGATTTGAGTAACCTGAATGATCTTTAAGGCAAAGCTTAGAATATGAACATCGACCTCCCAGAGTCCTGAAAATAAAGTGAGAGTTTGGAGTAACACATTTAAGATCTCTGTATTTTCTTCCCTGACTTGTAATGATTTTGGTTGGTGAGGGCTGGTTTATTGATCCTCTCAGTTTGCATAGGCCTAAGGCAGCATGTCATTTCACTGACTGAGAGATATCATCAAACTTCTAAGTGACTCATCCAGTTCAACTGTTCAATAGAAGTAATATGAATTCGTCTAGGGATCGCAGGTGGTTAGAAGAAAGGTGGATAGGCAATAAAGACCTACACATACAAAGCACTCCAAGTCTAAATAATACACCTTTAATAACCTTTATCGTTGAACATAATTAATAGAAGTGACAAATGAAATCAATTTCCTTAAAATAAAGGAGGAACCAAAGATCCCTTGCAATTAAATATTTACAATGCAAATTGACCTATCTTTCCACCAAGCCAGTTTGGTGTAGTGGTTAAGTGTGCGGACTCTAATCTGGGAGAACCGGGTTTGATTCCCCACTCCTCTGCTTGCACCTGCTGATGTGACCTTGGGTCAGTCGCAAGCTCTGGCACAGCTGTCCTTGAAAAAGAGCAGTTTGTGTCAGAGTTCTCTCAGCCCCACCCACCTCACAGGGTGTCTGTTGTGGGGAGGGGAAGGGAAAGGAGTTTGTAAGCCGCTCTGAGACACCTTTGGGTAGGGAAGGGCGGGGTATAAATCCAATCTCTTCTTCTTCTTCTTCTAAATTGTTTTATAAATATTATTGTCTCGCTTTATTGCTTTCCTTCACTCCTTGTATGCCGCAACAGGAAGGATAAAATAAATTAAAAGGTATAGTAAGATGAAAGCCAACAGTTGCAACAAATTTATCAGCCAGCTCCTTTCCAAGTGGGCATTCTTGGCGCTATAACTGAGTAAAAATTTAGTTAGTTGGCATTATCATCTTCACTTTTTATAGACTGATTTAAAAGCTGATATTGGATGCCTTCCATATTCACAGTTTCTGGCCTGCTAATATTTATTGATTTGATTTATCCCACTACTCCGAGGAGCTTACGGCAGCAGTCTTGGTTCTTTTCCCCTTCCATTTTTACGCTCACAATGACCCTGGGAGGTACATAACTCTGACAGACTGGCTGGATCAAGATCACTGCTGAGGGGAAACCTGAGCCCTGCCAGTCTAATCATCCTTACACACTCTGATCACTATACAATGGTGGTGCTCTAGCTTGTTTAACATAATAATGTTCATTATAATTAATAACAACTCTAGAAATAACCAACGTGAAATTAATATATATTTGTAGAAAGATTTACACCTTATTCCTGGCTGTGATTACTCAGAAGTAACTGCTATTGATTTCAGTTAGAATCTTACCTGGATAGTTTATTCTACAGATATTTAACAGACATTCTCTGGGAAATGCCTAGCTCTCTGATTCTACCAAGAAGCAAAATAGGTGAGAGACATTTGCTTCCTCAGGGTAGTGGGCAGTTAACTGGAGAACCTTTAAGTTCAAAAACTGAAGTAAAAACACAGTCTTAACCATAGCTTTTTAAATTCCTCTGAATTCTCAGGCTTACCTTCCCCCTTCACCATACAGTGATTCAATACGGAGGAGCTTTGTCACTATTAAAATTAACCCCTGCCTCTTGAGTCTCCCCAGGAGTGAAAAGTTTGATTTGTTTCTTCTTCGCTAGCTCCTCATTGTAGTCAATGTGGACATGTAGCAAGGTTTCCTATCCACCAGTGTGTTTCCCCCAAAGAATTTCCTAATGCCTTGGTGATACTGCCCATTAAAGAGAGATAGGGAAGCCTCTAGTACAGCTTGAGAAGCAAAACCAGCTGAGACACTGTGCACTGGTTGTCACAATACAGATCAAATTGGGCTGTAATAACTAGTCTGAAAGCTGTAGCCAAGGAACAGGACCACAAGTTCTATCATCTGACTTTTCTCAGGTGTTGTGCTGTTATATCTTCCTGCACAAATGTCAAGGGTACCCAATAATTTATTATTACTCAAGCTGTGAAAGTAAATAGAACTAGACATTTTTTTCAATAGTTTATTTATTTTTTCCATGTATAACATTTGAGTCTCCTTTTCCTCTTTTCTGTAAAAGTTGGTACTCATTGGGTTTGCTGTAAAAGTTGGTACTCATTGGGACTGATGGGGTAGAAAGTAGGGCAGTCAACAGCAGGCACAACCTGGAATGCCAGCCTGCAGGTGGAGCCTGGGGATCCCAGGCCCAGAATCACTGCTCATCTCCAGAGATCAGTTTCCCTGGAGAAAACAGATGCTTTGAAGATTGGTAACTCTACACCCCCCGCCTCCACCGGTGGCTGGAAGGGATATGGAAACCCTTAGGCAAATCTAAGTAGTTCTTGTTTTGTTCAGTGATATTAAAATATTTAAGCACTGTAGTACAGTCTCTTAGCACTCCACTGACCACTTATACAGGTACCATCAGAATGCAATCTCTTCTTTTGCTATGGCATTTGCACTTTGAAACAGCAGTAGGAATACCCAAAGCAAGAAAGAAATCCTGCCATGTGCCCCCCAGCCCTTCTAAAACCCATGTTCAGTTAACTAGTCAGAAGAGCAAGGTTTATGAGAGAAAGGTTATGAGCACTGCAGATCTCAATTTAACACAGAACTCTCAAAATCCTAAACTAAGAACTCGTTTTCCACCTTGTAAAGTAACACAAAGCAAGGAAGCCTTTGGCCATACATCAAAGCTGAAACTACAAACAACCAAGCTAAAGTTTGCTAGACCTAGAGAAAAGGCTTTCAGAAGTCCCAACACCTTTCCTTTCAGCAGGTAACATTTTTTTCGAAAGTTCCAGTAGCAAGATGATTGAGAATATGTACAGACTGCCTTTAATTCACCATTAATGATGAAACCCCATGTCCATTTCATCAGACTTCTATATTCAGCA
>NW_015161448.1:322207-347739 GCF_001447785.1 Gekko japonicus
AGCAGGATTTATTTCAAGCAAGACTGTAAAGAATCGTAGACCGGAGAATGTTTGGGTTTTTTAGGGCACAGAAGTTTACATTTAAAGCAAGGGAAGGAAAGGTGTCAGCTTTTTCTTCAACAACTGAGTTGCTGGAAGAGTTTCCTTCCATCACCCTTCTTAGAGTGAAGAAAAAGACTGGGGGGAAACCCCATTTACCCCCAGCACACTAAATGTGAAGTTACTGCTACAACAAAACTTCATTGGAGACACATACCTTTGGATCTCTTGCCCTGGCTTTCCCCTCTTACTAAAAGAAAATGGTTACCTCATGTTGGGCTTAAAGAGGGCAGGGTTAAGTGTCCTGAATAAAATGAGGGGAAAACATCCTGGTTTCATTGTGTTGTAGAAGCCAGATTCTGAGTAGGTGAAAACTAGAGGCACTCCAGAGACAGGGCACAAGTTCAATGGGCTTTGGTAGCCATGACGTTCTCCATCAGAGAGAATCCCTGATTGGTCACCTGTTTCTTTTCCTTCCTCCTCTCTGGGAAAAATAAAAATTGACAATGGGCAGCTCATGGAGACAGCTCGCTGCAATGTACCATGTGCCTGTTTAAAAGGGGAAGAAAAGGCTTCTGTAGATAAAGAATTGCTTGCAGTGCAGACTTAAAGACAAGACAGAGACTGGGCTGACAGCCTGATACCCCCTGGATGTTCTACTAAGGACAATAAGAAGGTGGGCAGGAGGGACTTGGGCAGCCTGAGTTAGTGAGGTTCTGCCCTATCCCCCCTAATGGACTAGTCTCTGTTGCCGTTGGTCACTCATTCAATGGGGACTGAAACCTACAGCCTTCCAAATGCAAGTTTAGCAAAACTGTATGGCCTATACCACTGAACCACACTTCCTGAAGCATCCCACCCATCAAACTAGGTTTATTTGGGACTTGAAACTGGGAACTTTCACTCTCCTTTTCAACCATTGTGTTCTTAGATTAGCAAAATAGGCACATATGGAATATATATATTCTTGTGCAGGGGACCAGAACTGTACAAATTGTGATTTTTTTCAATGCTTCTACTGAATACCAACTTTGATCCAAGTTTAATGGCGCCTTCTGCCCCCTAGTGCAATGAAACCCAACCATAATAAAACGACAGCTTACAATTCAACTGATGTTTTAAAGAAGGCAAAGTGAATGGGATGCATTTATATCTTCATAACATTGTGTACTTTAGGACTATAACTTCACAGGAAAAGTCTTCTTGTGTTGCTGAACAACATGGCTGGAAAGGCAAGTGGGAAAGTATTTATTTAACCATTTGGAAGATTTTTACGCCACTTCTCCAGAGTCATGCTTGAGGCGGCTTACAATTAAAATAATAAATTATCAATATGAAAACAAGCAGGTAGTTAAATGCCTGGGGACATTGAACAGCATAAAACCACCCATTAAAATAGTCCTCAGACCAGAAGCGGCAGATCATAAAACGTATAGAAATATAAAACTCTTCATTAAAACTCCTGGTGAAATGAAATGTTTTGGTAGGGTTCCAGGAAATTCTTGGAGTTTTGGTGGGTGCAGCTTGAGGAGGGTGGGGTTTGAGGAAGGGACGGACCTCAGTGGGATATAATGCCATAGAATCTACCTTCCATAGCAGCCATTTTCTCCAGGGGAACAGTTCTCCTTCTGGTGATCAGTTATTCCAAGAGAACTCCAGCCCCAATCTGTAGGTTGGCAATCCTATGTTTTGGCCTGACCCCTAAAAGACAGTAAGGTTGGTCAAGGAAGACTGCATTCCAAAGGTGAGGTATGGCCACTGAAACTGCCCTGTCTCTGCTCACCACCTGCCTCACCTCTGATGGCAGGGGCATGGAGAGCCCTATTTAGGAAGCAGATCCTAACTTGCAAGGTGGACAGTGTGGGAAATTGTCCTTCAGTGTACAGGATTGTCAGCCTCCAGATTACAACTCATCCCAGACTACTGGAATCAGTTCCTCTGGAGAATATAGCTGTTTTGGAGGGTGGACTCTATGACATAACATCTCTGCTGAGCTCCCTCACCTCCCCAAATTCTTCCTTTTCCAGCTTCAAATTTCAAGGAATTTCCCAGCCCAGAGTTGGCAACCCTATTCAGGTACCCTGGCCCTAGGGTTGCCAGGTCCTTACCATCTGATGGCAGGGGGCTCCAGGATGCTCCCCTGGATCTTCTGGCATGTGTGCAAAGCTTGCATGCAACAGTGACATCACCCGGAAGTGACATCATCATGCTGGACATATCAGGCAGGGGACACTGGGGCATTTGGCCAAAAACTCTATGGTTACCATAGAGTTTTTAGCAAAACACTAGAGCATCCCCTGCGTAATGTGCCTGACGCTATGGCATCACCTCCAGCCAGTGCAGATCTCTCAGCAGAGGAGTTATATCTACTCCTGACAAAATTTAGATGCTCCAAAACAGGTTGTATAATGATGGGGAGCAGGGAGTTTCAGACTGGATTTTTTTCCAAACCAAATCTTCTTCAACCCTCAAGTCAAATATTATTTGGCCTCATAAAATAAATTCTTTTCAAAGTTTATTTTTATGAGCAAATTATATTTCAAGTAAATAAAGTATCTGCATGACAGCTACTAGCCTTGGATAGGCGCATCAAATGGCAATTACCCACCAGCAGAAATGGAGCAGTGGGGTAGGAATGGCATAATGGTAGGAGGAAAAAACATGAGTGCTTAGTGATCAAAAACAGATTTATTTACATAATGGCAAGAGGAAAAGCTATTTAGCCTTTCCAGTTGTAGCTGTTCAAAAAGCCTCAAATAAACTTGATATTTATATTTCTGGGCTTTTAGTATCTGACAATGAAATCACAGGGAGTTTGCCTGTGGTTTTCCTTACGGGACATTTATTATTGGTATAATAGATCAAATAGATAATTTTTGGCATCCTTGTTTTTTTGTCCTTTATTCATTGATTCTAAAACACAGATATGCTACTGAACCTCAGAGGCCTATCTGTTCCTCTTTACAGCTCCTCAAATCTTCTTATATTTGGTAACTCAAAATTCACCGTTTAGGAGAATGGATAATTAACTAGCTGCATCAGATAGAAAATTCCAGCTTGTCTGAAAGAAGATAAAATTCTTGCTCGACTATTCCAGCTTGTCTGAAAGAAGATAAAATTCTTGCTCGACTATTAGAAGCAACTGAGCTACTAGACCTACGGCTAGAGATTTTGTGGTGAGAGTGCTTTAACACATATCATTTTATTGATTTAAAATAGTTGGTTAGCCACTCTGTGCATTGAAAATAGTTGTAAAGGCTCACCACATGCACTAAAACACAGACCAATAGATAAAAAAGTACTAAATACAAAAACCAAACAGCAGCAATATAGGCAATAACTAAAGTGGTATGTTCTTGCCAGAAAAAACAAACAAACAAAAAAGAAAAAAGAAAAAGAAAAACCCTCACGTGAGAAATGCCAGGGGATAATATTGTTGTCGGGTTTGTTTGTTTTTTGCCATCTACATCTTAACAAGCTTTGTGCCATGTTAATTGCTGTGGAGAAAGCAAACCAAGGTCTAAAGGTCATGTCACAGATGACACCGTGTCTTTGCACCACCTTTCTATCAAAGGTGAAGGCATACATGTCTCTGATTCAGATCTTAATTGACAGGTTGGTCTCTGAAAAGATACCAGAAACCAGAAGCTTGAGGTGGAGTGCAGAGCTGGATTCAAAAGGCTGTTCAGAAAGAATGGATGGGGGAAGAGGCTGGTGCTCTGCTGTCCAAAATAAGAGATGCTAAATGTCTACATTCCTCTATTATACTCTCTGGGGTTGCAAACCAGCCTGAACAGCAACATCCTGTCCCTTTAATGGAGACTTCATGGGACATTATTTACCAGGTGATGCTACTTACCTCCATGCCATACAAAGCTTCAGCTGCCAATTTCTCTGTTAGAGGGCCCAATAAAAAAACAATGGTGCAGTGGGAAGACAATTTCATTCCAATATAATAATAACTCCTACGTGTTTTATATTGCGCTTCCTCAGGGGGATCTGTGGAATATAAAAGCAGCAATGTTCCCACCAAACGAGCTATTAAAGGGACAGGATATTTCACTCCAGGCCTCTTGGCAGCCCTTATTCTAATCCACACAAGCTTGCCCTTCCTGTGAAGCCACTTCCTCCCACCAAAATTCAGATTTTAAATTTAAATTTGCTACCTCATTGATCCTAAATATTTGTGTTCGTATAACTGTTGCTATCTGGTAACGTTTTGTTCAACCTAAAAAAAACAACTCTCAAAATCTTCTTCAGTTTTTTTTTCTTACTATTGAGGCAAAAAATCCACTCTGCCATAGGCAAAAGCCAGCCAGTTGCAGTTCCCTCTCTTCATCAATTCCTAACTAGGGATTGTCCACTAGTGTCTTTACAAGTGACGTGAGTGTCTCCTGGGCTCTGTGGTATAACAAGAGTCTACATAGTAATATCATGGGAAAGAGCATCCACTCTTTGTAGCCACTCTAGTTATTGTGTGTTGCCTAGCCAATATAGTGTACCATAGAGTTAGGCTTGCTATTTGCCAGCCCACAGTGGGCAAAGCCCCCCCCCCCGCTCGAATCTCTGCTCTTAAGAAATTAAGGAGTGGGAGAAGATATGGCAAGAAAATGACCTCTACAGCAATATTCTTGGAATTTCCTCAGTCTCTATGGTGTTTAACCATAAAGATCAGGGAAATCCATAAAGCGCCACCTGGAAGTAAAATCATATTCACCTCAAACACCACCCTCCCCAGGCACAGTTCTGGCAACGCTATATAGATTATGCCCTTCATGGCTGTGATTTCCACCAGTGAAACTGCTGTGGTCTGGAAATCAGATGTAATTCCAGAAAAACTTCACCTCTATCTTGAGGTGAATAATACTGAGTATATGGTTTCTGTACAGAGAGAAAAGGCACTCATCTTGTTTTATATCCCACTTAATTTTCAGTAGTGAGAGGCGATGGGATATATTCTCCTCATTCCTTTAATCTAGTCCTCTTTCCTGTAGAATTAAACCTGCTTTAGTTACTCCTTTAGCCTTAATACCAGATATCAGTGGAAAGACAGCGATTAGTCACTGATAAGTAAAAGTAACTTTGTACATGCTCAGAGACTCACATCCCTTCACACAGCCATGAGACAGCAAGATAATTTGTAAAAAAGGAAATAGTTAAAAAGAGGTGGCTGAGTGCTTGAGACCTGGCACTCGATTTTCTCCTACTGGCCTTCACCTTCCTGTGGTCTTGCCTAGGTAAAGGTTTCCCTTGCTCGAAAGCCAGTCGAATCCGGCTCTAGAGCTGTGGTGCTCATCTCCATTTCCAAGCCAAAGAGCCAGCGCTGTCTGATGACGTTTCCATGATCATGTGGCCAGCATGACTAGACACCGAGGCGCATGAAACACTGTTACCGTCCCACCGAAGTGGTACCTATTTATCTACTTACAATTTCTTGCTTTCGAACAGCTAGGTTGGCAGGAGCTGGAACGAGAGACGGGAGCTCACTCCGTCATGTGGCACTCAGGTCTTGAACAGCTGAACTACTGACCTTCCAGCCTGCAGCTCAGCATCTTAACCACTGAGCCACTGCAGCTCCTCATAGTCTTGCCTACTCCTGCCTATTACAAACCAAAATGGAACAGACCCCAGGTCACCAGCCCCTTCTTTAATGAGAGCTCCTTCTGCATAATGAAAAATACTCTTATGTACACTCCTCAGTCACTCCCCGCACATTACCAAGTTTTGTTCTGTCCTAGAAACAGAATGTGGACCAGGAAGTTATTGTCCAAGCAGTGCAGAGCAAAATCTTACAAAATAAAAGCTTTTAAAAATAAGTCTAGAATATATCTTTTTGGTATCTTTTTCTGGGATTGTGTGAGCTATTGTAGCAGAGCGAGCTCAGATTTTCTGTCCAAAGTTCATACCTCTCACTCCTGACAGCATGGAGAAGCAAATGGGACAGAAGGAAAGGAGTGTGAGAGAGAAAGTGATGGAGCAGGGCAGATGGGAAGCAACCTGGCCTGTAAAGGATAAACTGAGTCATGGTGGGAACTGGTTCCAGAGAAGTCTTACAGCTTCCATGTTGCGGTCTTTGCTCATTGGCAGAGCACTTTCTTTCCATACAGAAAATCCCAAATTCAGTCTCTCCCATCTCTGGGTTAAAATGTGTGGGAAAGACTTTAACTTTCTGAGATTTTTGTAGCTACTGCTAGTATAAACAGATAATACTGGATGGCTGTAGAGTTAGTATAAGGCAACTTCTTGCATTCACCTTTCCTCTGCCTAGAGGGGCAAGTGGGTAGAATTCTGAATGTATGTTTCCCTTTATATCTCTGTATGTCAAAAGTCATTTCTTTCTGTAAAAAAAGCTGGAAATTCAAAGACAGAATCTTGTGGGGTCAGTCCTCTAAGGAGGCTAGGCCCTCCCTATGTCCCCCCTGTGGTTACAATCCTGGTAGTACAATCCAGACTTCAGGATTTTTGTATTCTTTCATCTCGATTTGCTTTGATCTGCAACTCCTGTAGATCAATAAGATGAAATTCTCAGCAAATTTTGCCCATCTAGTGATTCATCACCTTGAGCTAACCGTCTTCACCCACTCCACGACCTTCTGAAGACTTCCATGCAGATTTCAACCCAAAAAAACCCTGTGGAGATTTCAGTTGTCTGTTGCTGTCCCAGAATCACCACTGTTATCTAACATTTCTCGAGAACTGCTGAAATCCAAAGTACATCATGATTTTGCTTGCCTTACAAACTTATGAGGTTGGTCACAGATACTTGTGTTGGCAGAAGGGGCAAGGCTGAGAAAGAAGAAGATGGACAAAATCATATAGTGAGTCACTGGGCATACAATGCTGGCCTCAGAAATCATATAGTGAGTCAGGCATACAATGCTGGCCTCAGAAATTCAAGGTGAAGACATAGTCTCTTAAACCACATGGAAAGCCCATTCCCAAAGTCTGCAGCAGCAGTCACTGACAAAATAGTGCACTGCTGGTTGGATACCTATGGAAATTCCATAGGAGGAAAAAACAATGTATGCTCCTCTGTCAGGCACATACCACATAGCAAGTGCACCAGAGCCCATAGCAACCCTGGCAACAATCACCTATCAGGCAGCAGCAACTGATGACATCCCTAGGAATGGCACCCAAAGGTACAGCCGACCACTGCCTGCCAGTACAGCCACTGTTCCCCCCCACCCCCAGCACGACCCTCCCTGCCATGGAGTGCCAGAGGAAAGGGAGGAAAGACCAAGTGACATCATAACCCCCACAGAGGCACATCGCCCATGGGCGGGAGGTTGCCCATATGGTTGTCCTCATGGCAAAGGTCTGACTGGCAGGAAAAGTGCAACCATCCCTGCTCCAAGCCACACACATTCTTCCCTGAAAAAGAAAAGGAGGGGGAGAGAAGCCAGGCTATGAGCACCATGGCTCTGGTTTTTTTTTGTGTGTGTGGTGTTCCCAGGCTAGGGTGGTTTATGTAGCCGAGTAGCTCCCGCCACACCTCCAAGCCTGCCTATCTTCTTGCTGTCATAGAGGGTTGCACTGGCAGTGCTCTGGAGGGGGTTGCAACATTGCTGCATGGCAGCTCAGCTGCAGCACTGCAGCAAAAGGGCACTATGCTGACGTATCTCTGAGACATGTCTGTACAGCTCCCTGAGTACTTGCAGCACCAATTCCCCTAATTGCACTGTAAGCATTTTTCTTCATATGTGAATCTTCTTTATGGAAAACTAGGAAGAAGGCTCATTGTGGAAATGGAGACAACGAGTGCTAGAAATAGGCTGTGGGCAAGTGGTCCGAACTGGAGGAGTCTTTTTAGCATCAGTTTGCCAGGTGCGCTCCAAGGCCGGCCGCTCCGAGCGAAGAAGTGGCGCCTTCCAGGACAGGATGGCCAGGGAGGAGATTCACGTTGGCCACAGAGGCGCCTTGGTGGCATCCTGCTTGTGCCCCCCCTGAAAGTGATGTGATGCAAAGCGGGAGTGCAGGCGGCTGAAGAAAGGGAAGCAGCAGCTGGGGCAGGCAAGAGCTGTGTGTGGGTATTGTTCCGTGCAAGGTTTGTGTGGCTGTGAGATTGTGCTTCAGCGGAGGGTGAGGGACAGGCAGGCAGCATGGTCGACGAAAGCGGGCTCCCAGCTTAGCTGCACTTCCTCTCCCCCTCCCCTCGTAAGCAGCCGTTGAAGGCTGGAGCGAGGTTTTGCTTCAGGTGGTGCAGCTTTACTTCTCTCCCAGCAGAAACCTCATTGTCCTCCGTCGCAGTACGAAATGAAAGGGAAGGGCGGGACTGAGGCAATGCAGCCACCACTGGGTAGAGGGCCATGGTGAGCAACACATAAGGCAGCCAAAGGCTGTGGGGGCATGTGGAACGTTCAGGCAAGAGGGACACAAAAATTCATATATATATATAAGGAGAGATGTCTTGTGGTTACTGTACAGGATTAGCCCACCCAGGCCAGTCCAGGGATGAGAGGGAATCTTGTACTTTTCAGTACATTAAACAACAAACCATGAGATGGTCTATACCCTCTCTGGTTTCCAGACAATTTGCCACCAGAACCTCTTTTCACTAGTCCCTGCTTTTCCAAAGGGAAGAGATTCCAAACCCTTAGTTGGCATCTGGGACAGAACACATTAGCAACTCAATCCAGAGATGCACACTTTTACTCTTACTTTTACTCTTACCAAGGTAGCTTATGTGGTCAGGGTTAGGCACAAGATTTTAGACTTGGAATCCAAGTTACAGCATCAGAGACAATTAGAAATAAGAAGGATCTTTATTCAGTACAGAGCACAGAAAACAGACTAGGAGATTACAAAATAACAAAGGCTAGGGCAATTTGCCTTAACTACACATTAAAGATACATAGTTACCAATTCAGGAACATCCAACAGTCCAGAATAGTCCAAGGGATTTTGAAGGGAAATTTCATTTTAGGAAATCCCATCCAAGTCACCAAGCAGGTCTTTGTTTTCCAAGAGACAGCATTTCAGGTGCAATAAAAAAGGCAGCAAGAGCCTCAGAGCTAATAGAACAAGAGACTCGAGAACAAGAAGAAGAAGGGAGAGCTAAGAGACTCACTCCCATAGGGATCAAACAATTATACCCCAATCTAATCATGATTAGCCGTGGCCATCAGCCAATTGCGAGTGGGCATGGGTGTGCCCAATTGTTGGTTGCCATGGTTGCTAACATCAGGTTTGTGGGATTGGCTGGATGTTTGGAGACCCTGCCTGCAGTCAGCTGACCCAAACTCCAGCTACTTCATTGTGTACGTGACGGGTTGCAAGTGGGCCAGAGTGTGGAGCCATGAGGTCCGGCTTTTGGCATGAAGGTGTGAAAGAATGTGGGTTTATGGCATGGCTATTGAGGCCATGTGGCCCCACCATTTGGCTTGCAACAGGAAATAAGACACAGCATGTTATCATACTGTAATCACAGGAGAAGGCATGTGGATATAGAAAGCAGAAAGCAATTTTTCTATACAGTTACATGTAATATGCTTGAAAGTGAAGATGCCTTTTCTGCCAATGCATACATTGAAGGGAAATTGTGCTTGCCCAGCATTCAGATTGCAGTATTGACCTCTTCTTCCTCTGGCAGCCATTTTGGGGTTGTATCCATAACCGTTTCTTAAAATTCCAAAAGTACCCACAGGCTCAACAAATTTAAGGGTCCCTGGTTGGATAGGAAAAAAATAAGTCCAGCTTTTTCCTCAGGCATGAATACCTCCTGGTGTTTTGGGACCAGTCTCCATGTCTTGGCCTAATTTACCTCATAGAATTACTGAGAGATCAAATTCCTGTCCTGATCTCCTTGGAGATAGCATGTGTTATAAATAATATTTGTCATTTATCTTGCTCTGCATTGTTCCACTTCAGCTTATTTGAGAAGTACTCCTAGTTACTATTAGTACTTGGAGTTGGATACCTTTATAAATCCATACAAGTACCTTCTCTCCTCCTGCTAATATTAGCACTATTCTAGGTGTGTGCACTTTCATTTCAGCCTCATTTATTTCATTGCTTCAACAATCCCATTTCATTCATCAGCAGACCTGATGTTGCAGCCAAAGTGGCTTTCCTCAGGGTGCGGCATTGCCAATGGCCCTGAACTGCTATTTAAATAGAACAATTTCTAAATAAACCTGAGGCTCAAATGAAGAGGAGCCTCAATTTGCTGCACACTGGAGTATTATT
The DNA here is from genome assembly GCF_001447785.1 of Gekko japonicus. Classification (NCBI taxonomy): domain Eukaryota; kingdom Metazoa; phylum Chordata; class Lepidosauria; order Squamata; family Gekkonidae; genus Gekko; species Gekko japonicus. The sequence continues at coordinate 332,435 of NW_015161448.1, forward strand.
GAAATAATGATGATGAAGCCAATCCCAGGGTGATGATGATGTCACGCAAGGGGGGGGGCTGGTGATCAGGGCTTGGATCTCATGCGCTTTTTAAAAACAGTAATTCAACATTGCTAGGAGCAGTGTAAGTGATTTTCTGGCCGGTTGCTTAAGAGACTATGGGGCCATGTTTGCTTGCAGTGTATATTGAACATGAAAGGTACAAAGTTTAAAGGAGCTAACTCTATAATTCCCAAATTGTGTGCTGGAATACAGGAGGGGAATTTCTTATCACTAGTATTTCACCTCTGGAACGGAATGTCTGGTGACACTCAGATATACAAGTCTTAGACTGTGTCTGTGGTGGCTGAAGCAGCCAACTGTACCCAAAACAACGATGCAACAGAAATGCATGCCTTCAGAAACCCTTTGCATGAGTCATAGCTTAGGATGTGGCTCTTTCCAGTTGGGAAGCAGGCCCACATCAGTAACTCACTCTGAAAACACAGGAGGTGCAAACTGTTTTGACAGCAGATAACATCATATAGTGTACAAATAACCTTTTTAGGAAAGAAGTTTACAGTAATATTTACGTGGATCTCTCCACATCCTTCGATACTATTGAGCATAAGGTTCAACTGAGCCACCTGTCAGCACTGGGCCTGGGGAATGTTACAGTTTCAGAAGGTAGTGATGGGGGATTCGCACTCTGCCCATGGCTGTTGACCTGTGGAGTTCTACAGGGTTCACTCTTATCCCCCGTGCTATTTCATATCCATGCAAAGCCACTTGAAGAGGTCATCAGAAGGTTTCGGCTGCGGTGTCACCAATAGGCAAATGTTACCCTACCTTTCTTTCCCACCTAATTCCGAGGATGCTGTTGATGTGCTGAACCAGTGTTTGGAGTCAGTAATGGACTCAGTGAAGGTGAACAAACTGAAACTTAATCCTGAAAAGACAGAGGTTCCCTGGTTAGTACCAAGGCTAGTAGGAACTTCAGATCTCTCCTGTCTTGGAGGGGGTTATGCTCCCCTTGAAAAGTCAGGTTCACAGCTTGGGAGTGCTACTTAATACAGCAGTCACCTTAGAACCAAGTGGCTACAGTGGTTCAGAGTGTTTTTAACCAGTTTTGGCTGGGTCTATTCCTGGTAATAGCTGTATCTATTCCTGGTAAGTCAGTTTTAGCTACAGTGATCCATGTCTTAGATACGTCTAAACTGGACTATTGCAATGAATTCTGTTGTGGGATTCTGGGACCCCAGGACTACTTCCCTGGGACCACCACCCCCCATTTCCCTTTAGTTCTTTTATTGGTTGGGTGGAGACTGGCAAGGGACTGAATCAATAGAGAGAGACCATAGTTCTTCAACAAAACCAGTTTTTTACAATATAAATTTCTTAAGGATGGAAAGCACTTCAGCACTTACAAATCTTTTAGGATAAAAACATAACATTTCCATATTCAGCATAGAATACTTCAACACAAACATAGTGCATTAGTATGAAATACAGAGCACCCTGGTCTAGTTAACAAGAGCTCACAGATTGATGACCAGCCCAGACAGAGAAGTCTTCAATAATTTATACCTTCAGTACCCATAGGTTCAGCCCACATGGATAACTAAAGGTTAACACACTTTTAGCAAAAGAATAACAAAATAAAGAGAACAATTTTCACCCTGAACTTATACCCTAGTTACCCTAGACAGTCAAGGATGTTATGTTATGTGTGCAGAGGTCCATCAGTGGCTATTAGCCACAAGGTGTAGGCAGGAACTCTTGGTCTGGAGAAAGTGATGCTCTGTATTCTTGGTGCTTGGGGGGGGGGCAACAGTGGGAGGGCTTCTAGTGTCCTGGCAACACTGATGGACCTCCTGATGGCACCTGGGGTTTTTTGGCCACTGTGTGACAGAGTGTGGCCTGGAATCACTAACCGATGTTGTGCCCCAGACTGTAGTGCTCTCTGGGGTATGTGTGGGGAAAGGCGGTCCCTCAGGTGTGTCGGACCCTGGCCATAAAGGGCTTTAAAGGTAAGTACCAGCACCTTGAAGCGGATTCGGTATACTATTGGCAGCCAGTGCAGTGCATTCAGCACAGGTCGGATGTGTTCCCATCTAGAAAGCACTTAAGCATTTACAAATCTTTTAGGATAAAAACATAACATTTCCATATTCAGCATAGAATACTTCAACACAAACATGGTGCATGAGCATGAAATACAGAGAGCCCTGGTCTAATCAACAAGAGCTCACACAGACCTGATTGATGACCAGCTCAGAGCAAAGAAGTCTTCGACAATTTATACCATCAGTACCCACAGTTTCAGCCCACATGGACGATGTAAGGTTAACACACTTTTAGCAGAAGAATATCAAAATAAAGAGAACAATTTTCACCCTGAACTCATACCCTAGTTACTCTAGACAGACATGGAAGTTATATGTCAAAATAAAGATTCAGAAATATCATATTCATTCTAAGAATCTAAGAGCCTTCAGTTGACAAAATGTTTAGACTTTACTGGGACTTTATTGGAAGCAGAGTGCATTGTCAGGCTAGAGAGAGGCTTGAGAGATGACAATAGCTAAGCCTGCAAAGCCTTATGAGAGAGGAACCAAAGAGAGAGGCCTCAGCTAATCCAGGCTGTTATATAGAAATGCCCCAGGCTCCCTTATTTTTCTGCCACAAATTCTACTCGGGGCTACCCTTGAAGAGTGTACAGAAGCTGCAGCTAGTGTAAAGTGCGTGGTTAGATTGCTGCTTGGGGGCAGCTATCAGGAGCATGTGACCCTGATATTACAGGAATTAAACTGACTACTGAGCCACTCCTGAGCCCAATTCAAAGTGTTGTTTTTGACCTTTAAAGCACTACATGGCGTGGGGTATCTGGAGGACTGTCTTCTCCCATATGTTCTTGCCAGGAATTAAGATCACACAGAGAGGCTTTCCTGACTGTCCCATCAATTAAGAAGCTAGTCTGATTAGAGGGCCTTTTCAGTGGCAGCCCCGCAATTATGGAACAACCTCCCCAGGGAGGTGCACCCTATAGCCCCCCCTCGCTTGCAATCGTTAAGAGGCAGCTGAAGACATTTTTGTTTAGGACTGTATTTGATTAAGTTTCTAGCAGTCCTAAACTGTGATTTTAAATTTTGATTTTTATGTATTTAGGTATTCTATTTTATGTATTGTATCTATATTGTAAATTGCCTTGGGCTCCATAAGGAAGAAAGGTAGCTAATAAAGGTTTTAAATAAATATGTGCTTCATTAACTGATATTACATATTTTTACCCTGCATTCTTTACCAAAAGATGACTTTCAGACTAATCTAGAAACACAGAATAATATAGCTAAATGTTATATATCTGTGTGTGTGTGTATAAACCATTACTATAAATCCTAAAAACTTTACAGCCACAGCAAAACGTGTAATAGTTATACGAATAGCAGCAAGGAATAGTAAAAGAGCACAACAGGGCAGCTACAATAGAAATCAGTACAAAAAAAGCCCCAGTATCTATTCAGATTTTATTTACATATATCACGCACACGCCACACATACTGTACTGGCCCAGAAAAACCTATGCAACATGTCAGGGAAAATAGTGCTGTCTCAGAAAACTGAAAGGTAGCAGGTCCATATTCGTGGGGAGGATATTCCATAGCTGTGACACCACTACAGAGAAGGTATATTCAGATGCAGTAAACCTCTAAAATACAGTGCTAGGAGGCAGCATCAAGGAAGGCCTTGGCCTCCATGCCCTCTTTCTTTTATTTATTTATTTATACTTTCAATTTGTACCCCGCTCACCCCCGAAGGGCTCTGAGCGGCTTACACGGTGCATGGTGCAGAGACCTATGCAGAAACCCTAACTATGGCCACAGTACGTCTGGGGTGGGGGGAGCAATTTTGTGTGTATTGTGTGTGTGTAAGTCATGGTTGACTTCTGGTGCTTCCTAGTAGGGCTTGGACATTTCAGAGAGGTGGCTTGATATTGCCTGCCTCTGCATCCCGGCCCTGGTATTCCTTGGAGGTCTCCCATCCAAGTAGTTGCCAGGGTCGGCCCTGCTTAGCTGAGATCTGATGAGACTGGGGTTGCCTAACCTGGTCAGGGCACCTCCATGCCCTCTATATTACTCCACCAGGACAACTGATTGGATGCTGTGGAAAACAGGATACTGGGCTAAATGGACCACTAGTTGGCCCTCTGGTCTCATCAAGCAAGACTTTTCTTGTGTTCTTACTGTGGTGTTATTTCTCTGATAGCATTTACATGTATGAATTGTTCTAGCTATCTATACACATGCCCCAACAAAACTGCTGCTTGCCCCCAAGGAGAAAAAAATATTGAAATAGCATCTTCCAAGGAAGGAAGATGAATTTACAGTGCCATCTGAAACAGAGTTATACCATTGTAAGTCCACTGAAAGATGTAACTCTGCTTAGAAAGGTGTAACTCTACTTAGGAAGGCATGGTGAGTCATCAGTGAATCCTAAAGAGACTTTCAGGAAAAAATCCAGCAGTTGTGGCTCCCTTGTTTATATATATCTCCCTTATATATAAAAGCCAAATGGTGGTGGCACTTCTCTAGAACATTCCACACGCTCCAGAATTGGTTGGCACCCTGGTGTGTCACTCAGAATCTGTCCCTATCCACTGGCTGCATTGCTTGAGTCTCGCCTCCAACATTCTGAACAGTTTGCTGTTCCTCCCCACCCCATAGCCAGTCAGAACACAGAGGTTATTTGCATATGCAGCCTCATTGGCCTTTGCCTCAGAACACAGAGGTCGTTTGCATATGCGACTTGATTGGCTTTTGCCTCTAACATTCTAAACAGTTTGCTGTTCTGAGGTAAAATGTGTCCAACCTCCAGGTGAGGGCTGGAGATCACTTAGAATTACAACTGTTTTCCAGATGGCAAAGATCAGTTCCCCTGGAGAAAATGGTGGGCTCTGTATCCTTATATGCTGCTGAGGTGGCCCCCGTATGACAGCCAATGTGACGTAGCAGTCAGGGCTTCAGAGCACAGGAGAGGCTGTAGGTGTGTGTGGGAAATTCCTGGAGATGTGAGGGATAGAGCCTGGAGAGGGTGAGGTTTCAGGAGATGTGGGACCTCGGATAGGTACAAAGCCATAGACTCCACCCTCCAAACCAACCATTCCCTTCTGGGGAACCATCATTGCCAATCTCCAGGTGAGGGCTGGAGATCACTCAAAATTACAACTGTCCTTTAGGTAGCAGAGATCAGTTCCTCTGGAGAAAATGGCGGACTCAGTGTCATTATACCCTGCTGAGGTCACAACAGCAAATTGACACTGAGTGTCCAAGGCCGGGGCACCCGCTCAGAGCCTCTTTCTAGAGACCATTGTATTTATTTCCACAACGAGCCTTTTTCCTAGTGTGTGTGTGTATATAAGCAGATGCTACTTTTCTGCTATGCAGACAGGCAAAAAGGCTAATGGAGGGTCTTGTCGCCGCTTTTCTTTTCCAACTCCAAATCTAAGCAATTGTCACTCAGTCTATATCAAGGTGGAGAAGCACAGGCATATGCTAAGCAATTACATATCACACTATGTTTTTCTTTATCCCATATTTAGCAAGTTAATATTTTGTATGCACCTCATTTAAACATGAACCTTGTCATCATCAGCTTTTGGCTGACATTATGCTGACTCAATACATTTTCCATCTTTATTTTGATTAGAATGCTTTCCAACATATATGGAAGTGACTTTTAAAAAATCCCTTACCCTCATCCTCATTAAATTATGCAGTTTAATTAGAATTTATTAGATTTATCTTTATTGCTGCAGAGCCCTTTCTGGCAGTTTTCTGAACTGATTGGGCCATTTTGCATTATTTATTACAGCAGTCAAGAATAAAGTTGCTTATTGTTTTACGGCCAGAAATAAAGTACACAAGATATTTATTTTTAGCTGACCCGAGAACTCTCCTATACTAATGCCAGGGTAAATATAATTTTTAAAAAGTATTTTAACTCATAAATACCACATCCACTCATAGGTGCTAGAAAAGGCAGGTTATATTAGCTGTTTAAATGATTCAGTATGCCACTTACCCAGGATGTAGTCTGACTGTACGGGATACAGAATAACTGTGGATATAGGATAGCTATGCTGAAATGAAGCAGAGCTAGGTCTGTCAACGCCTCAGAAGAATACTAGCTTTATTTCCCCATGCACTCTACCTTGAGTCCCCTGGAAAAAGGAAGGAAATAATTTAAAGAAAGAAGGAAATCATTGGAGAGCTGTGAGTGAAGACAGAAAGGGTCTTTGAAGACATAGTCAGTGCACCCAAAACAATTGAACTGTTTCATTTATTTATTTATTTATTCATTCATTCAAAACCTTTCTCCAGAACAATAAAAACAGTACAAAAACATAATTCTACGAAAAGCAAAATTAAAATAATTTGACACCGACAAAGCAATCCTCCCTCCCTCCCTCCCTCCCTCTCTCTCATCTGTCTGTCTGTTTTTGTGTGCTTGTCTGGAAGTCATGGTTGACTTCTGGCAACCCCTACTGGTGGCTTGGACATTTTCCAGAGAGGTGGCTTGATTAGCTTGCTTCTGCATCCTGTCTCTGATATTCCTTGGAGGTCACCCCTCTAAGTACTTGCCAGAGTTGGCCCTGCTTAGCTTCTGAGATCTGATGAGATCGGGCTTTCCTAGGCTATCCAGGTCAGGACCGACAAAGCAATAATATTAATTGAACTACACAGCTAATCTGTAAAAGAATTTTAGGAAACACAGACACTTTATGACATTTTAGCTGGTTCTAATAACAGGTATTACACTCCTGTTTCATTTCACAGCATTTGTTTCATGTGTTTTAACAATTTTCATCATGCTTGGAATCTCTGCCTCTCTTCCCCCTACGGAACCATCACTGTGGGATGTGATCTAGAGTACTGAAATCTGTAAAGCCTACTTAGAGCTCACAGCGGGTGAGCCTGCCCCAAGCAGGGTTTCACTGTTAACATTTTGTGTGAAATATAACATGTGACACATGAACAGATAGATCTCAACCAAAAGCAGCCCCACAGAGTTCTAGAGTTCTCTTACAGTTGGATTACACTTTGGCTTCGTTCAATCATCATATGAAACTGTGGTTTAATTAAACTAATTAGTACAGTGTCTGAAAGTAGGCCACTTCACGATCGTTAGTGAAGGTCCGTCAAAGCTAGAGTTGCCAACTCTGGGTTGGAAAATACCTGGATATTTTGGATGTGGAGCCTGAGGAGCCCGAGGAGGGCAGGGTTTATAGAGGGGAGGGACTTCAATGGGGCATAATGCCACATAGAGTGCACCTTCCAAAGTGGCCATTTTCTCCAAGCAAAATGATCTCTGTTGCCTGAAGATCATTTGTAATAGTGGGAGATCTCCAGCCATTACCTGTAAGTGGACAACCCTAATCAAAGCAGGATCTGCAATCTTAACTATGGATTCCCATGATGCCTGAATACAGACATCCTGGTTTAATCCTAGTAGAATTCTAGTTTTTGTCTGACGATGCCCTCCCACGCAACACAGATTTGCATTTGTCACAGCAAATCAGGATCTGAGTGATTTTTTTGAGCTCAGATCTGGTTTCCAAACTAGTGATAGTTAAACCTTGGTTTCATAGAGTGTTGGAACAGAGACACTATCTTCGACAAGAGAGAACAGCTAGGATTTGTTTGCCAAGGACTGTGAAGCTAAGGCCTATTATGCATGGGTGTTTTGCCTTGCTTTCACGGTGCACGTCTGTCAGGTTTTCTCATTCTGAATTGATTTTCCTTCCTTCAGTGCTCAGTTCGTTTTCTGGTTGCTGTTTCCCAGGTTTTCTGAGAGTGCTTTTGTGCCAATTTCCCCCTTTGTTTCTGTTAGGTATTTCTAAATTATGCAGAGTGAATAATGCAGCGCAGCACGCATATGTATTAGCTTTAAAAGAAAACTTTACTAATGAGGAAAGGGTTTACTGGAAGATTAATTGAACAAACATAGGATAAACATCCTGTCTGACTAGCTTCTCTAATCTACATCTTTACTCTATAGTTTTGAAACCTTGTGTGAGAATGAACTAGGGAAGAACAAAGAGCAATAAAACTGATACCCAATGCTTATGTAACCCACTAAGGTCCTAATATCTGTAGGGAGAGTGGGCAGGTTCAGTCAGTTTTGACAGCGGAACTCCCACCTATAGTTATTAATAATATGTAACTGCTGTTACTACACATGTACTTAAACACAGACATAAAAGAGGCAATACAACCAATGCACTTTAACATTTAAAATAAACTCTTTATATAAACAAAGCATGGAGGTTTTCATATAAATCCTCATTCACTTTTGGTTGGTTGCTATTACTTCATAGCAATGAATCTTCAGGATATTACTGAGTACAGATATCTTCAGCATCCACAAGGATGCACAGAACAGAAAAAAATACTAAGCACATAAATAATACATATATTGAAGGTCCATATGTTGTAAGCTCACAGATACTGGAACAGCATATGAGGTTTCCAGGCTGTACTTGGGATGCTGCAGCTCTTCTCAATTGACTCCAGGATTTACCTGCAATAATTCAAGGCAGGCCTTAACACAGCAAAGTCTATATAGGCCTCTCCCCAAGATGTTGCCTCTTTCTGGGCCAGGCTGAACTGCTGGCTACTGGGAATACCCAGCCTCCTTTAGGGAAGGCTACAAGCACTGAGCATGCTCATTAACTAAGTATAGGAGGGGGGAAAGGGAGTTAATTGATGCAGTAGCCACCTATTGGCAAAAGCAGGCGTGCCTGATCCTTGTATGCTGTTAACAGCTACAAAACTGCATGGGTTACACTTACTCTCTAGTCCATCCAAAATGTATTGATTACCCAACTGGAGAATCCCAATGCTAACTAATTATGCATTTTGTCACCTTGCTCTGGCAACAAATACCTGCAGGCTTTACTATTGGGTCCCTAACTTAACTAGCTAGGAAATTAGCATACATAAACTAATTCTATCATGACTACAGAGAGAGAAGTTGCAAATCCCAACAGTTTCGCTTCGGAGCCAAAGGTAATTCAAAAGTGTACTGATTCCCTCAGATTCCCTCCCACCCTTTTGCTGCCCATCAAAGGTCACCCCCTCACCCACATCAAGGTTGTTCCCCTCTCTCTACACCTTCTCTACACCTTCTGCCATCATCCCCCGCTTCATCAGTATATAAGCTCCATTTTCCCTTTGTTTTTAATTTTTTTACAAGTGGCATGAGTCTAGCAGTATGCATAAATTGAAAAGTAATAATAACAAGGCCAAATACATTTTTAAAAATGTTATTACTTCAGTGATTATTAATGATAACAGGCGAGAGTACGAGAATAATCCTGAGCGGTATAGATCTTTTTAAACAATGGATGAAGCTATAATGAAGTAGATTGGATTCCACTTTTTCAAAGAAAAAAAGTTAAATGAATCATAAACAATACATGGATGAGACTGCTGCAGAGCTCACTATTTCTGAAGAAACTTGGCTGGCAGCCCATCGAGGAAATTAAGAACATTAATTATGTGTTTTAATGATACATATATCTGCAAGATATGTTCCTGGGATCCAAGATCACTGCAGACAGTGACTGCAGCCATGAAATTAAAAGACGCCTGCTCCTTGGGAGGAAAGCCATGGCAAACCTAGACAACATAATAAAAAGTGGGGACATCACCCTACCAACAAAAATCCATATGGTCAAAGCAATGGTATTCCCAGTAGTAATGTATGGGTGCGAGAGTTGGACTATAAGGAAGGCCAAGCGCTGAAGAATAGAGTCTTTTGAATTATGGTGCTGGAGAAGACTCTTGAGAGTCCCTTGGACTGCAAGGAGATCAGAGCAGTCAATCCTAAAGGAAATCAACCCTGACTGTTCCCTGGAAAGACAGATACTGAAGCTGAAGCTCAAATACTTTGGCCACCAAATGAGAAGGGAGCACTCACTGGAGAAGACCCTGCTGCTGGGAAAGAAGGGGATGGGAAAGGATGAGATGGTTAGACAGTGTTACCAATGCAACAAACATGCAATTGAGCAAACTCCAGAGGATGGCAGAAGACAGGAGGGCCTGGCGTGATGTGGTCCATGGGGCTGCAAAGAGTCAGACTCGACTGTGCAACTGAACAACACCACCAACAAAAAAGATCTGCAAGATAGCTTATCTCATCTGGGGGTGGCAGAGTTTGGACAGAAACCAAACCAACAGGGAGTACTCCGCTTGGGCATGGGGGTTTTAAGGGCCTCTGCCTTGAGTGGCATCCCATGGATCACTCTTGAATCCCCTTCCAAGACTGGAGGCCTCCAGACCAGCACACTTTATAGCATAAGGGCTACCACTGGGATGAAATTTGCTCCTCCTAAGAGCAGAAGAAGAGTCCTGCTGGATCAGACCAATGGTCCATCTAGTCCACCATCCTGTCTCACACAGTGGCCAACTTTTGAGGTTCAACAACAGGTCATAGAGGCCGAGGCCTTCCCCTGATGTTGCCTCCTGGCACTGGGATTCAGAGGCTGCCTCTGAACGTGGAGGTTCCCTTTAGTCAGCATAGCTAGTAGCCATTGATAAACCTATCATCCATGAATCTGTCTATTCCTCTCTTAAAGCTGTCTATGTCTGTAGCCATCAATACATCCTCTGGCAGCAAATTCCACATTTTTATCACTGTCTGTGTAAAGAACTAAATTCTACCAGTGTGAGCAGAGGCAGGTTTCTGCAAGGAGAGGGGTGTTTGATCTTGCCCAATGTGTATTTTCCAAAACAAGGGACATCATTCCAGAATGGGACATGGCCAATAAAAGAACTGGGCATGACCCTGGCTCCAAGACGGATGACATGAGATATTAAACAAGGAAGCAAGAGTATATTGGCCACCAATTATTCAGCAGTGGCTCAAGTGGTTAAGACGCTGAACTGCAGGCTGTGGAAGGTCGGTAGTTCAGCAGTTCGAGACCCGAGTGTGCCACATGACGGAGTGAGCTCCTGTCTCTAGTTCCAGCTCCTGCCAACCTAGCAGTTCGAAAGCAAGAAATTGCAAGTAGATAAATAGGTACCACTTCAGTGGGAAGGTAACAGCATTCCGTACGCCTTGGTGTTTAGTCATGCCGGCCACATGACCACGGAAATGTTTTCAGACAACGCTATCTCTTCGGCTTTGAAACGGAGATGAGCACCGCAACCCAAGAGTCGGATTCAACTGGCTTTCGAGCAAGGGAACCTTTACCTTTTACTTGCATCCATTCACAAGAACAAGTTACTTACAATCATCAGCACCTGACCGCCAGCTGATTTCCTGCTGGAGAAAGACTGCTGTGTGAAACTAGCAAAGAACTTGTGGGGGGGGGATCAAGAGCTGTCTTTCCACTGGTTTGGGGGGGGGGATCATCCAGAAGTCGGGTTCTTCCCCTTCTCTTTTCCTGACACCAGTCAGTTTCGGCTGGAGTTGAAGCTGTATGATTCAAGTGTGGAGAAAAGAAGGATTGTATTTTCTCTCCACCTGAAACTGACAACTTGGGCTGAGGAAAACAGGAGTGATCTGCAGCCCAAACTGGGGAGGGAAGAAGAGAAGCAAACCACTTCTTTCCCCCCTGCAATGGAACTTGGGCTCAGAATAGGACCAGATCTCCTCTCCCCAAAATGACAGCCCAAAATGTCAGTTTGGGTGGGAGAAGATCACTACTCCTCCCAAAAAAGTTCTCAGTAGAAGAACACTTCTCCACCACCAGCCCTAACCTATCAGCTCAGGCTGCAGAGAATAGAAGCAGATTGCTCTGGGACAGTCTCCTGAGCCTAAACTGTAAGCCCATTTTGTCAGTTTGTGGTGGAAAGGGGGGGGGAATGGCTTCTATTATCTCTGCCCCAGACTGACAGAACGGGCTGCAGAGAACCTGCCCCAATTTTTGCAGCCCCCTAATTAACAGCTTGGGTTGACCTGGGAGATTGCCTTCTCCTTCATGGCCCCAAAACTTTGAAACTCTTTCCCCAGGGAGACTCATCTGTACCTCTCTGTCACCATCTTCTGCCAGCGGATGAAGAATTTTGTGTTCCCTCAGTGCTCCCCCTTCCTGCCCTATGTTTTAGTTCTTGTTTTTATGTTTTTGTTTTTAGTTGTTTTTATGTTTTTGTATGTGTATCTTATGTGTATTTTAGCTTTGGTTTTAATTTTTTTATGATGTCACATCACTGATGTGACAATTTTTTAATGATGTGTTGATTTTAATGGTTTTTAAGGTATGGTTTTATTACATATGTTTTTAACCTGCTAGCTGCCTTGGTGGCCCTGAGGAGGGCAGAAAGGCAGGGTATATATCTCATAAAGAAATAAATAAGAAGTTATCTGCTTTGTCCTCCACAGAGGACAAAGCGTGGTCTGCCAATTTCCCAGCAATCCAAGCTGACAGTTCAGGGTCAGGGGAAGAAGCCAATTGTTCCTGTTCTCCCCACCCCAAGTTTCTCCCTGTGTTCCAGCCTTGCTTGCGTGAAGCTTGGGTGGTGAGGGAGAGAACAGATACGGAAGCTCAGCTGAGAGTCAGCTTTTGATCGCCACCTCCAAACTTCTCACTAGGTCTTGCAAGATAAGGATTCAGCAAGAAGTTTGGGTGGCAATTTCTGTCTGCATTGTCTGTTGGGGGTTGAATGGATTGGGTGACCAGTTCTTCTATGTTTGGAAAAGCTGGGCACAGTATGTTCAGCTCCTGAACGTGTTCACCATGAAATCTGCGGCATCGCTAAACTAAGTACCACCTCAGTGCATGTGCAGACCAGGCCTCGTAGTAGCACAAAACCAGCATCTTCCTGGGGAAAATATTGAAGAATATGGTGGACTTTTACTCCCCAGAAGACAAGAAGAAATGAAACTGACCACACACTTAATTTAGGAAGCTATGAGGAACCAGGGAATCGTGGGACAGATAGTACCTCCTGCAGAAAGCCATATAATTGAAAAGTACAATAGGGCTGATTGGGCTTTGTCTTCTTCATGCAGCTGTTCTATGTACCTAGAATAATAAGAGTCTGTCCTTTTGGGCACTAATACCTAGTTCAGACAAATGGCAGTTTCCCCCACAAATGCTACAGGAGCATGTGGAGTGCCCTTGGAATAACAGACCTTGGAATAACAACATACACCTAGAAACTCTATTTTTAGTGCTGTAATCTCCATATGGGTGCTGTCTAAATGGCTGTCATAATTTTGATAAATGTGTGGGCCCCTTCAAAGGCACTGTGAGTCTATAAATCGCAGGAACTGCATCAAATGATGCCTACATAGACAAGCTTGTTCTAGCAAATGTCACATTTCCATGAGCTCTGCCCAACTTCAAGCACAGTGAGCGACCTTCACACTTTAAAAAATAATTTCATTTAATTGCATTAAACTACTAAAAATGATAAAACAGTTATTTTTATCACACCTTCAGTTGCTTTACAGTAAACTGAATACATTGTTCATGGCTGTGGAGGTGTCTGTTATGTATTAATATCTAAACATTTTCATTTGTTTGTGATAAAATTGTCATTACTGGCAGCCACTTTGAGGCCATGAAAGGACAGGTTTGATTTATACCATCTTGCATTACTTACTTTCTGATATAGTTTATCCCAACAATTTGTAAATAACTAACTCTAGTCCATTGTCAGATAAATGCCCTGATGACATATTGCTTTTTTAATTCAGTTGATAACCTGATTCTTGTGCTCTGTTGTTTACTGTGTTATTTCATATCTATTATTTCTAATTTTTAATTTTACTTTAAGACCAATATTCCAAGTCCCTTCCTCCAGTTTTCTAACAGACTTTACTGGCCCAGTTATTGCCAAACAATACTATGCTTCAGGTGGTGAAAACCACCATTATTGCAAACAGTTCTTAATGCCAAGGGAAACAAAACAAGGGTCTTCAAGATGGAACCAGAGGTTGCTATGGCAATATGCAGTTGCTGTTTAGCTTCTATGCATGCAAATTTTCCTTTCAGTCCCAATTGCACCAAACTGGACATTCCTTGAAAATATAGACGTAATATGACTTGGGAAAATCCTGTGTAAATGGAGCCTTCTACATACAACTTGTATCCATGATGGATAAATGCCTTAGAAGGGAAGGAGCACGAGTGTCCTGGTCTTTTGTTGTTCAGTCGCACAGTCGAGTCCGACTCTTCGTGACCCCATGGACCAGCTCTCACCAGGCCCTCCTGTCTTCTGCCGTCCTCTGAAGTTTGCTCAATTTCATGTTCGTTGCATCTATGACACTGTCTAACCATCTCATCCTTTGCCATCCCCGTCTTCTTTGACCTTCAATCTTTCCCAGCATCAGGGTCTTCTCCAGTGAGTGTTCCCTTCTCATTTGGTGGTCAAAGTATTTGAGCTTCAGTTTCATTATCTGGCCTTCCAGGGAACAGTCAGGGTTGATTTCTTTTAGGATGGACTGATTTGATCTTCTTGCAGTCCAAGGGACTCTCAAGAGTCTTCTCCAGCACCATAGTTCAAAAGAATCTATTCTTCAGCGCTCGGCCTTCCTTATAGTCCAACTCTCGCAGCCATACATGACTACTGGGAATTCCATTGCTTTGGGAATACCATTGCTTTGACCATGCGGACTTTTGTTGGCAGGGTGATGTCTCTACTTTTTATCATGCTGTTTAGGTTCGCCATCGCTTTCCTCCCAAGGAGCAGGCGTCTTTTAATTTCATGGCTGCTGTCACAGTCTGTGGTGATCTGGGATCCCAGGAACGTGAAGTCTGTCACTACTTCCACGACTTCCCCTTCTATTTGCCAAGGAGTGATGGGGCCAGATGCCATGATCTTAGTTTTTTTGTTGTTGAGCTTCAAGTCCACTTTTGCGCTCTCCTCTTTTACCCTGAGGAAGAGGCTCTTAAGGTCCTCTTCACTTTCTGCCATTAGAGTGGTATCATCTGCATATCCGAGGTTGTTGATCTTTTCCCCAGCAATCTTAATTCCCGCTTGTGATTCATCCAGGCCAGCATTTCGCATGATGTACTCTGCATATATATTAAATAAGCAAGGCGACAATATACATCCTTGTCGTACTCCTTTTCCTATGCTAAACCAATCAGTTGTTCCATATCCGGTTCTAACTGTCGCTTCTTGGCCCTTATACAGGTTTCTCAAGAGACATGTGAGGTGGTCTGGTACTCCCATCTCTTTAAGGACCTGCCATAGTTTGTTGTGATCCACACAGTCAAAAGCTTTAGCATAGTCAATGAAGCAGAAGTAGATATTTTTCTGGTACTCTCTTGCTTTCTCCATAATCCAGCCAATGTTGGCAATTTGATCTCT
>NW_015161448.1:348030-360823 GCF_001447785.1 Gekko japonicus
GCCATTAGACTTGCTGTCCTCTTCTTTTTGCTCGTCCTCTGATCTTCCCAGCTGAGCCTTTAGAATGTTTTTGGCCTTTGTAACAGAGTCAATCTTTTCTTTTTTATCTTTAATCTTGAAAGTGACTCCCTCTGGAAACAACCATTTATATCCAATTTAATTTGTCTGAAGAAAAAGCACCAGCTCCTTGTACTTCTTTCTCCGTTGTCTGACTTCAAATGGAATATCCTTCAGCGTTCTAATGGAACTTTCTCCTATTTTCAGGGGAACTCCAGAAACCGCTTTCAGGATTGCATCCCTAACATACCTCTTTGAGAATCTCACAACTATTTCCCCAGGCAGATTATTCTTTTTTATATATCCTAAATATGATCTATAGACCACATTCATTTCATTTAACAAGAGTTCAGTTTTCATTTCTTTCACTGGGGCTAGCAGTTCACTCATCACTTATTTGAGATTCTCACCTGGATTTTCTGGCATGCCCTGGAAGCGAAGAACCATGTTGGCCTTTTCCATTTGTACTTGTAGCATGTGATCTTCCAAAGAAGTTGTCTTCTCTTCAAGCTTTTGTACCTTCTTTTCTACTTTTTGCGTGTTTGCAGCCACCTCCTTTATCTTCTCAGCATCCTGCTTCATAATTTGTATCATATCACCAAGTTGGGCTTGTGTTGCAGTTATGCTTTGTGTTACTTTTGACATCTGGTCCTTGAAGTTATTCAGCTGTTCCAGCAGAGGGCACATGTACTCTGCTACAGCCTTCGCTGTCTCGCTGGTAGCTTCCATTTTAGGACTTTCCAGTTTTGCTTTTAAAGGTCTTTCTTTGTCCTTCTTCCCTACCATCTTTTATCGTTTGTTTACTTTCTCCTACTTTTCAAGAGTCTCTGAATATGCACTTGAGCGCTTCAACTCACTCGGGTAAGTGCCTCTAGGCAGTTTTCTCCGCGATTTCTCCTGTTCCCCCTCCTCTCGGTTAAAAAGTTTGTGCGCATGGGAGGCATCCCCTGCTCGCCTTTTCCCCGTTCGTTGCAATAGGGTTTGGGGGAGCTATCTTTTATTCTTAAATTTGCCTTTAAGTTGACTCACGTTCATTACTGGTCTTCTGACCCCGCTTTCGGCTTCATTTTACTTGCTGGATCTCCTGCACTTGCTCCGTTCAGCTTCACTAGTACCATTCGATCTCACAGCTTGAGGAACCATCGGAGCGAAGAAGCGCCTCGATTCTCAGGCACTCCGCCCTTGAAAAGGCCACCTCTTGAGAGCTCCTTGGCCAGGGCCCCTTCACTGGTTCCCTTTGGGGGGGGTTGCGAGCCTGTGCACCCCCCTCCCCCAGCCGGAGAACAGACCTTCCCCCGGGAGGTCCGGGCGGTAGGTCCGTTAGCATGCTGCCATCAACCGAAAGTCCGACCCTTGAATCTATTCTTCACCTCTACTGTATATTCATCAGGGATGTGATCTAGGTCAAACCTGAATGGCCTAGTGGTTTTCCCAATTTTCTTCAGTTTAAGTCTGGATTTTGCAATGAGTAGCTCATGATCTGAGCAACAGTCAGCTCCAGGTCTTGTTTTTACTGACTGGATAGAGCTTCTCCATCTTTGACTGCAAATTATATAGTCAATCTGATTTCGGTGTTGCCCATCTGGTGATGTCCATGTGTAGAGTCACCTCTTAGGTTGTTGGAAAAGGGTGTTCGTCCTGGTCTGCCCATGCATTATCACTATATTGCAACCATAGAATCTATGTGTGGGTGGAAATGTACACCAGTATGCTTCCTCCCCAGTCATGGAGACTGACCCTATGTGCATACACTGCCTCCCTGTGTAGACACCATGCTCAAAAGCATGGGTGGCACCATCATGCTCATGCCTCCTGCTCCTCAGCATGTATAGATTCAACATGTGTGTGGGTCATTTGTAGGGAGCTCTAGCATCATGTGAACAGTCCTGGGGAGCACAAAAAGCAGGGGAAGAACTAAGGGGAATGTGTTGTCTAGGAGCAGCCCCCACACCCCCAACCTTATCAGGACTTCAAAACACAGAGAACAGGCAATGCCAGCATCTCCAACCACAGCCACCAGCTGCCAGAGCTCCTTCCCATCCTGGGCAGCTCTGAAAGAGGGTCAGAAGAGCAGACAAACACAAGGGAGGCAGGAGACACAGGTGGGCACAGTTTCAGGCCCAATGCAACCTAGCCTAAAGGTGGCAGGAAGGCTCTGCAGGGATGGTCTAGGAAATCCTGGGTCTGGCGGTAAGCTAATCAGCTGGTCTGGGAAACTTCCCAGGGAGAAGGAACCAGAACAGGAAGGCAAGCCATGCCCTTAGGGTTGCCAGGTCTTACCTTGGCTGGAGTAGGGGCATTTGGGGGGCATTCTGGGGGTGGGCAGGGATGTTGAGTGACATTCCCAACATTTTGCACCACGGTAGTTAGCTGTGCTGTGGGGCAGAAATAATGCATCTTGCCCCAGAGCCCCAAAATGCTAGCTGTGCTGCTGCTGTTCCCCACCTGGAGATCTTCAGATTTCAGGTTTGGGAATTTCTTGGTTGAATGCTTCTTCATTGGGGGGGGGGGAATGCCTGCACATACCAGGATTTCAGGATGACAGCAACACTAAAGCTCTTCTCCCAGTACCTAGTTACTTATGAGTAATGAAGTTTTTAAATAGACGAACATCCATCCCATCATCATGCAATCCTTCATTTGTCATTGGAAGACCATGAACAGGGTTACCATCATGTCTGCTGGTTTTGTTAATGAGGTTGGAGAGTCTCTGAAAAGCATTGTGTGAATGTGAAGTGATTATATCTGGATGAGAGCCATCACAGATCTAACACGGGGGGGGGGAGCCCTTGTACATCACCTCAACCACAATGCTTTTCAACAGAGGCAGTTCAAAAATCCACCTGTCAGTCAAGTGTGAAGTAATCAGGGAATGTCTCTGCACATGGAAACCAGCCTAGCGACTGGCACGTTTACTAAAAAGTGTATTGTATAAATTCTTAACATTCTTCCTTTTTTAATCCTTTAAGCTGAAATATATAACTTACCTGTCTTTTACTTAATTTTTTTTCTGGTTCAGGCCACCCCGTTGCTCATTTTGTGGCTTAATAATGCATTTGCCAGCTCACAGCAGCTGATGAGTCTACTAACTTCCTTACTAATAAGTAACCTTTAGGGGGGAAAGAAAACCTATTAAAAGTAGAGTTGAAAGAAATCTTTAATGTTATTTAATACCTTTGTACTGATAAGTCACTGATGAAATGAAGATGAAAGGATATTTGACATCTCAAGAATGCGTGTGATTTCATTTGATAATCTTTGAATTTATATTCCTGTATTAATTAGAAATGAGAGATAAGAAAGCCTCCTGCCCTGTTGCATGAGAAAACCTTTTAAATATTTTTTATTTTTTAAAAAATGAAATTGCTTACCACACAATTACAATTATATTCAGCTTGTACAAATACTATGTGAGGTACTATAATTAGTTTACTTTAAGAGAAAGGTTCCAAACTTAGGTTGCTCTTTTCCTTTTTCTGGAAGAGTAAACTAAAGAACCTCCCTGTCTCCATGGCAAATATGGGTGTGAACCAGTGTTCCCTCTAAGATGAGTTAGTGTGAGCTAACTCAGTTTTTTAGCCTCCAGCTCACACATTTTTGTCCAAGCTCAGGAAGGATGGCTCCAGAGCAGACTAATTTATGCAATAGTCAAATCGCTTGCTCACAGCTTTAATGCCAGTAGCTCACAAAGTAGAATTTTTGCTCTCAAGACTCCACAGTTCAGAGAGAGCATTGGTGTGCACCAAAAACAAAACAAAACAAAAAGTATTTTACAGGTTCAGAGATCCCAAACCCAAAAAATACCAGCATTTGCCCAGGCCAGTAGCCAGGATTTTTTAGTTTGGGGGACCTTTTAAAAAGCCGGGGGGGGGAGCTGAAATTCACACACAGCCTCCGCTTCTCCAAGCCAAGTGCAGATATGTGCAGTCTCCCCCCGCTTCTCTCCAAAACTCATGGGGCCTTGGGAAGAAGTCAGGGGGGTGGGCCCCAGGAGGCCCCACTGTAGATACGGGCCTGCATTTGCCAATATTCCCTTCAATGGGAGGATTAAAACTTTAAATCTGATTCAGTATTTGGCCATCCCATATAATGCTGTATAGGCATTATTCAGGTTCTTATTTGGCTCAGCCAAGCTGAATGCACATCCCTAGTGGCAAAGTTTAACAGAGGTGTGGTCTTGTCAGAGGAAGAGGAACAATGAAGCTTTGCATGATCATAAACAAAAACTCATGCGATCAGAGGCCTGGCCTATGGTCTTGTGACACTTCTTCTGAAGGGGATAAACTGGATCTATAGAGGGCCAGATCCTGCCCAGCCCCAACATCAGCCAAGATAGGCAGACAATGCAACCTACCTTCCCTTATTTGGGGGTTTAACTGTTCAGTCTTTATGGGGGGCATGGTAGAAGGACATTTACATGCCAGTCTTGATTGGCTTGAGAGAGGGGGGTTTTGTGCCTCCCCTGAGTTGATCCTTCTCCCAAGTAAAATTTTTGTTGCTTGAATTTCATTGAATTTGGATTAATGTTGATTATGGAAAGACCAGTGTGGACAGAGGAGAAAAGTCACCCTAAGAAACAGAATGGGAAGGCATGTGGGACAGCTATCTAAGAGAAGAAAGAGAGCTGGAATGATGCATGAGTGAGAATGCTGTGTATGGCAGCAAAGGAATGGTATGTCCAAAAGGGTTGTAGGTGACTTCATTGGAAAACCTGCCCAATGATAGCTTGTTTCTCCCAGGATAATGGACTGTCATCCAAAAGTATAGCTTGAAGTCACAAATATGCTCTTTGGTGTGTGCCAGAGTGTCCTGGTCCAGACCAGCCTTGGCTGGGGATGGGGGGGGGGAGGCAGCACCTGATGGACCCCCAGACCTACAGGCAGACCTGGTGACCCTCACTGCACTGCCAACACCCCCACCCCCAAACTACTCACCCACACTCTTGATGGGCATGCTGGCCACTCCTGCAGCACCACAGAAGACTCTGGTGCTGGTGGCAGGCCCGACATCCCCAGGGGCCATGGAAGAGGCCCAAAGGAAAGTTGGCCCGCCGGTGGGCTGAGTGCAACTGCAGGAGTGGCGGGCCCAGCAACAGGCAACGGCCAGAGTAGGAAGCCAGCCTGCACCATGGGAGAGTGGCATGGGCCAGAGGCGGGCCCACCAAGGAGCAGTAGTGCACCCGGAAGATGCTGGAGGTGGTGGGCCCAGCAATGAGCAGGCCTTGGTATCCCTGCTCTTAGGCAGGGGCGATGCCAGCTAGGGGGGCTGACCAGATGAGGGAGGGGGCAGAGCAGGAGAGGGGAGGGGTATAAAGGAAGGACTGGGCCACTGCTGAGGAGGCTGAGAAGTCCAGAGGGTGGTCAGAAAGAGAGGCCTGGACTGGAGAGGAAGCATGGGGGGGTGACGTAATCCCCCTTCTACCCCATATCTGAGGTTACTCCTGATTTATTAGACCTTCCTTCTCCTGTGAACCCTGGGGAAAAGGAGGCTGCCCTATGCTAAAGGAGGAGGTTCAGCGGTGGACAGTTCTTGGACGGCACAGTGGCGACTGGCGACGGGGCACATGACACAGAGGGACACTGCAGGAGAACAGACAGTTCTTTCCAGAAGCTTTCTTACCTTCTGGTATGATTGAAGCCCTGAACTTGTGTAAAATGCAGACCTGAACCATTTAATGGAAAGGAGGTAGTAATATTAAGAGAAATTCTCTTGATTCCTCTTTACCCAGTTTATTTGTGGAATCCAACAATCCATGTCTTTTCCTCTATTTAGGAATTTGGAGTAATTTTTTTAATCAATTCATTCTGCTCAAAGAGAAATCTGGAGGGGCAGAATTTCACTCTGCAGATGCTCAAAGGTAGGCAATGTCTTCCCCAACCTTCCTATCCTCCTGCAGTAGCATCACTCTGTGGTGTGGAATACCAAACAGCTGCAAGGACTGAAGTTACAGAAGGCTGCACTGGTTTCTCTTTGAAGAGAAACTCATCTTTTAAAAGAGAATAAGAGAAATCAAAAGCTATATCTTAAAAAAATAATTTCAGAAAAAGAAATCCTCCTCCCCACAACAGTACTAAAAGGAACCTCTTGATATGGGAACAGGAAATATGCCAGTTTCCATTTAAAGGTAAGTATGATGAAGAGGGGAAAGCAAGAGGTTCTATTGGACCCTATTGTAATTCCTGGACACAGGCATTGCTAGACTTGCAAGGGTGGGATTCACATTCTAGTGTAACCATTTATCTCAGCAAACGCAAATGTTATTTATTTTATTCATTGAAAGCTGTCCTGCATGCTTTTCAAGGAGAAAGACAGACTATAAAACCAATAAATAAAGACTCCAGTTACGAGGCTGCACTGAGGAGGAAGAAGGGGGTAAATTTGCTCTTCGTCCATCTTTCGTCAATGGATCCACACTCAGGGAAAAGGGATGAGTCGATTTCCCCCTCTTCCCTCTCCCTTCCCTCCACGCCTATTAGTATATGTTCCTGTGACCCTGGAAATCAACTTTTCCAAACTCAGAAGGTACTGCTGGGTGTAAGAGAACATGGCAAAGACCCATGTCACTGTGAGATAGATTAGTCTGAGAGTGGCTGGCCTAGTCTGAAACTCCAGTCTGAAACTCTAACCATTGCAAAACCCTGGCTCTGACAACTGCATCCCAGTAGGAGGGTGAGATTGATCAGGTGGGAGGAAAAATCTGTGATGGGCGCTGCCAGCATAGCTGTGATATTCACACAGACCACGGTTTGTGACAGACCACAGAGAAGCAGTTCCTACACAGCAAGGTGATTGTATGCAGGAGGCCTCAGATGCTTCTCACCAAGTGTTGCATAATCAAATGAGGAAAAATCTGACCATGTGCATGCATGTAGCCCTGACCTGAATGGGCCAGGCTAGCCTGAGTTCCTTAGCCCTGGTTAGTACCTAGATGGGAGACTACTGAGGAAGTCCAGCGTTGCTGCACAGAGGCAGGCAATGGCAGACCACAATCTCTTGCCTTGAAAACCCTTCAAGGTTGATATAAGTTGGTTGTGACTTGACGGCACTTTCCACCACCACCGCATGCACATAAGAATCAGCACTTAGTTCTTTGTGTCTCAGTACCAAGTTCATAACAGGGCAATAAATATTATTTAAAGAGCTAAAAGAGCTTAATGTCATCACCCTAATAGTTATCGCTATCACTTCTTCCATACGGAAAACAATTTAACAGTGAAGTATGTGTAGCTTAGCTAAACAATAACTAAGTGAGAAATGATCATCACAACTTTCTTAAAACTGTAAGCATCAAAGGTTGAAAAGTTATTATGTAAAGTTCTCCAGGGTGATATAACTAGGAGGGATGGGATAGAAAAAGAGAGCATCTGTGAGAAATATTTGCATAATGCTCAAATTGGCAAGAAATGCAGCACGAAGGATACAGTTCTTCTCCCTTTGATATCAGTGCCTGTTGACTTTTAATGTTGCTGCAGCAGAAGTTTTCAATTCTGGGCTAAGTTAAGCAATGTCACTTTGGCCTCACTACAACCATACACGTATTTCAAAGCAGAACTAAACCTGCTCTGCTTCAATTATACAAGTATCCTACCTGGATTGGATATCTACAAAGCAAAAAAATCAAGCAAACCCTTGGAAAACTCTTATGCCACATACACCTGCATTGAAAAACACACGTGTTTATTTACATGCACTTTGCAGATGGAAATGATACCCTTGAAAACCTTTCAAAAGAACCTCCTTTACACAGATCTCTGAGTGGGGCAGTTACTGCCATTGTCACAGTTGTTCCTACACGAGTTCTTATATGTGTGTCTCTTGTCTCCAAGGCTATGGTTCGCAGTCATGGAGAGAGGTATGACTTGCAGATATGGATGTATGAACAAACCTGTCAGGATCCACAGCAACAATGAAGTACACACTTGCAGGAAGATTTTACTTTATTCGAAGCTATAGATGCATGGACAGGAAAACTGTTAGGAATGAGTGGGGGAACAATGAGCATTGTATGTTATAGTACATTCAAACAACAGAGGCCCAATTGCGGGAGTTCCCGCGCGCGCCATCGGGCCTAGGAGCAAACGCGTCTAGGCGGCACAAGCTATCTCCTTCCCACGGTTTTTCGTGAGATCACCCAGCAACTATCCTGCAGCAGCAACCACCTGTGGCCTTGAGAGATATAGATGTTCCAACAGCTAAGCAATTAAGTGCATCAACAGGTCTACATATGAAAGCGAAAGCAACCAAGCGCATACATGAAGGAAGAAAAATAAAACATTGGCAGCTTGCTGACAATACCCTATTTCCCTTTCTTTTTTGCTTCTGTATATTGTCATGGGGATATTATCATGTCATCAGACCTCAGAAGCTAAGCAGGGTCAGTACTTGGATTGGAGACCACCAAGGAAGACTCTGTAGAAGAAGGCAATGGTGAACCACCTCTGCTTCTCACTTGCCTTGAAAGCCCCTCGCTGGGATCACCATAAGTTGGTTGTGACTTGGTGGCACATACATACATATATTATCATTGCCTCTTTTGATTCACCCAATTCTCATTCCCAATCAGTGTTTATTAACAGCAATTTCTCTCTCTCTTTTATATGCAGCTGGTGCAAAAATAGGATGTGGGGGCAGTCATGCTGTGATGTCTGTCATTCCATTGATCACCAGTATTATTTTGGCAGATCTGGCTGGCTAGATGGGTATCTCCTACCTTCCTCACCACTCCAAATGCATCCCTCCCAAAGCTGCATGTTTGGTAGAAGAGGACGGCCATCCCAGATAGGAGTGTACCATTCTTTGGTAAAGGGTATACAGTAGCTGTGCTCCCCTTCTCAAACCTCCAAACAACCTCAAGGTCCATTTGTAGGAGAATGCAGGGTACAAAAATAACATTAAAAATAGCATACATTCAACAGAAAGCATAAAATGCTAAAAAAATAGAATTGAAGCTGCACCAAGGGAAAAATGAAAATATAACAGGAATTTTTTAGATGAAAACAGAGAGGCTGCCCTATTTGATAGCATCTCTGCTTGCATAGTTTCCAGTGACAGCTTTGGAGTCACCTGTTAGGGTATGATTGGAAGGCATATGGTGCAGCCAGATTGCTGAAACCAAGCAAGGCCTGGAAGCCCTAAGCATGCTGCCTTGAGTTTGTGATGTGTGATAAATGAACAACATTCAGGAATTAGTATGGGAGTAACCAAGGATAAAAGAAATGTGGTAAATGCTGTTTAAGGTACAGAAAAAGGGTATTTGAATGCAGTGCCTTGGGAACCCAAATTCTGTGCTTCATCTGCCCTGTTAAATTCTATGTTTTCATGTTGTCATTTCAAGACATGCTGCAGCCACAATAATGCATGGTAAGGATCATTGATTGTGCAAGAGAACACAGCATGTATTGATATCATCACTCCAATAGAAATGTGCATGCTTCAATTTGCATTGCGTGTTCTGATTAAAATAGCTTGTGCTAAATTCATAGTGTTTTGTAGTATCCCATCTCAATCATATTTGAAAACTGAGTCTGTCTTGAGTGCCCACCCCTGGACAACTAGTTTATATTACTTCAGCCTCTCAAGATAATATCCTACAGCCCTGACCTGAATAGCCCAGGCAGGTTGGATCTTGTCAGATCTCAGAAGCCCCGCAGGGCCTCCTTGACATACCAGAGGCAGGAAGCAGGGGCAGGCTTTATTAAGCCACCTCTCTGAATATCCTCCAGGCCCCCAGTAGGGGTCAAACACCGGAGGTCACCGTGATTTCCAGGTGCACACACACATGCATGTATTTTTTAAAAAGAAAGGTAATATCCTACCACTTGGATGAAATCACCGAAAGGAAGAAACAAAACTTGAATTTTGCTTCAAGGTAGTTTAGAGCAGGCTTTCAAAAAAAAAAAGATGTCAAGAAGGCATTAGTTACACCTTGTTAAAAAGTAATGTGCTTATTAATAAAAGCATACATACTAGTAAGTTTTTTGTTCCGCTGACATCACCTTGGAAACAGAAACCTTATTGCTTTTGGAATAATTACATAATTTCTTGATCAATTTATGTTTGAGTTGACAATCTGATTTGCATTCCCCCTACCCACCATACCTTAAAGACATTGCATTGTTCTCTCTGGATAACTCTTTTTGTTTTCCCCTGTGTGTTTTCTTGGATAAACTGTACTGAGGATCTGATTTAGATGAGACATTAAATGGAAGTTGTTCGACTCAAGTTCAGTGTGTGACTGACTAGCACTCACCTTCAGACCAGCATGTGTGGGAGGAAATGGGTTCCTGAGAACAGAGGCAGGAGAGGCTTCAACTTCCCCTCCCTTCCACCCAGTGGGCTTTCACAGGCAGAAAAGGGCTGGGGGGGGGAGGCTGTTTTTCTTACTGTTGGTTCCACGTACCACCTGGGAAGACACATGGAACCAGGAGTAAGACAAACAGCCTTTGCCTCCCTATGGCCCTTTTCTGGAAAGAAGGAAATGATGAAGCTCCTCCTGCCACCATGCATGCACTTGAGAACCCATTCCCCCCCCCCCACACACACACTATTTTGAAGCTGAGTGTTGGTCACATATTAAACATGAATTGGGTTCTGGCTTCTCCCAACCCATCATGTGCTTAACATCTTGTCCACTCAGACTCTGAAACTAAAAGGATGTAAAGTATGTTGTTACTGTACGCAGTTAGACATTATGACTGTGAACAATGTGGAGGGGAAAAAATGTCCATTCTGTTTAATAGAGGCTTAATGTATGGAAATGGGCAGGCAAAGCTTTTCATGCAATGGAGGTAAATAGCTTCACCTGGTAAATAACATCTCATTAAAGGCTGTATTAAAGGGACAGGTCATTTTCCCCCCTCCAGTCAGTCAGCAGGGGCTACTGTAAGCTCTTGGAGGATTGGCTACATTAGGGGTGTGTTGCCTAATATGCAAAGGAGTTCCTGCTACAAAAAGAGCTCTGGCTCAGCACCCATGACATATGTAGAACTCTAGACATATGTCTGTGTGAATATCGTCCTGTTTCTTGCCCATAACTTGCCCCATGGTGGCCTGCCCTTGAGACTGACCCAGAAGCTCCAGCTGATCCAGAATGTGGCAGCATACATCCTAACAGGAACATTGTGGACTGCGCATATTCGGCCTGTGCTGTGCCAGCTGCGCTGGTTCCCAGTGGAGCACCGAGTCAAGTTCAAGGGTTTGGTTCTGACCTTTAAAGCCTTGAGAGGTCTGGGACCAACATAACTGTGGGACTGTCTCCTCTGTTACACTCCCAGGAGAGCACTACGCTCTTCGCTCTGCCCAGAATGACTTGCTGGTAGTCCCCGGCCCTAAATATATCCGGTTGTCCTCAACCAGGGCCAAGGCGTTTTTGGCCCTGGCCCCAACCTGGTGAAACTCTCTGACAAATAACATCAGGACCCTGCGGGAACTTATGCAGTTCTGCAGGGCCTGTAATGCAGAGATGTTCCACCAGGCATTCGGCTGAGGACAGCAACAGTTGACATCATGGCTGGCACCCTACCTGGATCCCTGTTCCTTATGGAACTTATTCCCCCCTGTACGTGCGAAGCGCTCACAGACCGGACATGGGAGGGAATGGCAAACTTGCTTTTAATTATTTAATTATTAATTAAAAGCCACTTGCTTTTAATTATTGTATACTGCTGGATATGGTTTTATGGTTTTGTCACGGGCTGGGGTGCCAGTCAAAGGGAGTCCAAAACAAGCCAAGGTCAAGAACCAAGAAGACAGTGCAAAGTCCAAAAAGCCAAGCCAGGGTCAGGAGCCAGAAACACAGAGCCAAGTCCAAATCACTAACCAAAAATGTAGTCCAAAGCCAAGCCGGGGTCAGGAGCCAAGTCCAAAGCCAGGAGATCCAAAGGTCTAGGTGCAAGAGCCGAGCACAAAGCTGACTTGTTGCTTCCACAACGGGTACTGCCCAGAGTGTAGAGTTAAATGCTGCTACCAATAACCAGCTGTACGATCAGCCAGGCTCCTGTAAGAACTCTGGGCTGGCTGAGCGTCTCCCTTGTAGCCTGGCCTCTCTTCTTCTGCTTGCTAAATTTTGTCGCAGTCACTCCCTTAAATGAGTCACACACGGGAGTGAGTCAGGAGGACTTTCAGTTTGCAGTTCTTCCTTCTTACATGGGCCAGGTGTGAAGACTGCAGTTACAGGCACTTGCCAGCTATCCTACTCTGCTGCTTCAGAGGGGCCGGCTGTGGTTTCTGCAGGCTCTGTCAACTCATCCTCATCCATGCCCATGACTGGTTTTAGAAGTTTGTAGATAGCCTAGAGCCCCACAACTGTGAGGATAGGCAATTAATAAATGGAATGTAATAAATAGATAAATAATCTCAAAACTGACCACATAATGTTACTGTAGAAAAACTTCTCTGTAGCCTTGCGCTCTTAGAGCTGCTGGTATGGGTTTTATTGGTCGCTAAAGCTAAATTTCAAGTACTATAGTATTCTTCCACAGACCCAATGATCTTAAACCAACATTTACAGTAATGACCCACATGCCACTAGTAAGGATCTTTTGCTTTGGCAATGATGCATCACCACTTGTTTGGAAGGTGGAAAGGAGTACGCAGTGCATCCCAACAGATCAAAAAATCCAAAATAAATTGTATCAAAGAAGATTCATACAAAGCATCAACCATCTATACTGCAGGGTAATTCCAGGCACCAACAGCATAAGCAAACTACTCCATTTGGATGAAAGAGCAAGGAGGA
>NW_015161448.1:360855-370943 GCF_001447785.1 Gekko japonicus
TCTATAACTACCAAGCTTGGGATCCAACAGTGAGCCCAATGCAGATGCAAGGGTTCAGGTGGCTGGGAAGCAAGTAAATCTGAAATGGAAAGCAGTAGGACCACGAGTCATGCCTCAGTCAAGGGTTCAAACAGCTCACAAGATGTGAGTGGTCTCGGAACAGGCAAAAGTCTTATTTTTGTTACTATTGGACTGGAGGAGAAAGGAGGATCAATCAATCAAAACAGTATGTTTTGAGATCCTGTCTCAGTTTATAGGACATGTATGCACAGGACTAGTATAGGGCAAGTAGGCTCAGAAAGAAAACATTCAGGGCTTGGAAACAAAGGGGGTAGAGGTAAGTACTAGCTGTGTGTCTAAAATGTGGTTGGTAGTAGAAAGGAGGGGGCCCAGGGGAAAAGTTATATTGTAAGCAGGAAATGAGGCTAGAAAGTTGCTTCCTAATATGGGAACATATTCTGGGTGAGTTAAGTTTGGCTTTAGTGATAAACAAGAAGATACGTTAATTACAGTCATTTCTTAGTGTGAGGGGTGAAGTGGGATTTGGTTGCAAAAAGCACAAAAACTGACATTACTAGAGCTTACTAATTGTCATCTGATCTGGTCACTTCTATCATTGGGAGGGGCATTCTTTTTAGTTTTGTTTCCTTCCTTCCATGATCATCATAGTCTTTGTTATGACTGAATTACATGCAGTCCCTCTCTTCCCCTGCATACTAGGGATTCCTTGCACTAGTTCAGGTCAGGACAATGCACTGGGACGGGGGAGAGAAGTAGACCTCCCGTACCAGAAAGGAGGTGGTGTATCCAAAACAGAGAGAGTGGGGTACCAAACTGTTATCAGGTTCCTTCTTTTTCAGTACTACAGAAAGTGACCTGTGTTCAAAATGTCCTTGCCCTTTTGACATCTACCTTAAAAGTATGTCCCATTCAAATACTGGAAAGAGCAAGAGAGAAAATCCAGGAAGGGTTACGTGTTTATCATTTTTTAAAAAAAATCAAAGCAAATTCAAAATACCAATTCATTGAATCTGACCTATGGCTTATTGTACATTTGACTTTAAATACATAGTTTAATTTGACATTAAGATTGGCCCAGTTCATAAAGTGTGAAAGAAGAGTAACAACTCAAGACTGGTTCAGTGTTATACTGCTTCCATAATACAGTCC
The DNA here is from genome assembly GCF_001447785.1 of Gekko japonicus. NCBI lineage: Eukaryota > Metazoa > Chordata > Lepidosauria > Squamata > Gekkonidae > Gekko > Gekko japonicus. The sequence goes on from NW_015161448.1 coordinate 362,026, forward strand.
AAGCCCTATGATTAAAATGACCGAAGTCAGCCTAATTCCTCTGGTGCAAATTGGTTGTGTATTGTGGCCATAAATGAATATCAGAGAGCTGCCAAGTTCTGCAATGATGTACTACAAACAGGGAAAGTAATAACTCTATTTATGAGCTCATTCCTAAACTGCATGCCTTCCTGTATCATTTTGGCATGAGCATGACCTTCCAGAGCTTTGAGCTTCAAGTTCCCTTGAAGTGTAGAAATCAGCTTAGAATGTCAGATAGGTTAGGGACACTAGAAAATGTAGTATCTTTATTAATGTTGTGCGAAGATAAAGGAAAGAGCAGATACATTAGCAGCATACAAGGATTACAGCAGTAATAAAATGTTAAACTGTGAAAAGGTATCGCGGAAGGTCTGCAGTTCAAGAGATTAATTCTCTCCAGGTAATTTCACTTTACAAGAATTACAAGTATATACTTTACAAGAATGTAATGGTTCTCTGTATTTGAAGAGGACATGATGTGAGCCAGCCAGTTTGTACTCTTACAAACTCAAGGTAATTTACATCACAAAAATCCTGTCTTGACTGGATTTCTCACCACTCAACAGCCACTCAAGTCAACAGAGAACAGCAAGAGTATCTTCAATTGTTTTCAGGGCCAAATCACATCACAAACATGCTGGTCCATTCAGTGACTAAATAACCAACACCAAAGAAAAAATACACAGGGATATAAGGAGCTCTGACCTCCACTCTTTGTTTTGCTATTTAAAAAAAACAGATTTAAAACTAAACAGGAGGTGCAAAACAGTTTCTAGTATGAGATGAAAGTTTGAAGAGTATGAAGAAGATATTAAACATTCTACTGCCCAGTACTGTATTGTGAACTGCCCATTTTTCTAGTCAGTCTTGATGATTTGTTAGAGGGGGTACAGTTTTATGTAAATTATACATTATTTACATATAAAAAAGAATAATCTCATTAATTTAGTGCATTTTTGTACTGCACTTTCCTCCAAGGAGCTCAGGATAGCATACACAGTTCTCCCTTCTTCATGCTACCCTAACAACAACCCTGCAAGGTAGGTTATTTCATTTATTTATTATTATTTATTATATTTGGATTTTATACCACCCATTCCCCAATAGGACTCAAAGCAGTGCACAACAAAACCAAAATCGTATCATAAAGTTTAAAACAAATGAGTCACAATGAAATTCCATAATAACAAAATTCCTTAATTCCATAATAGCAATACAGTTTAAAAACAGGTGGTGATCAACGTTCCAATTGTGCTACCACCTTGCGCGGGGGTGTGTGTGTGTGCCAGCCGGATGGACACTCTTGCTGTCCTCAACTAAACATCTGGCAGAACATCTCTGCCTTGCAAGCCCTGTGGGATTGTAGCAAGTTTCGCAGGGCACAGATGTTACTCAGCAGAGAGTTCTACCTGGTTGGGGCCAGAGCACTAAAAGCTAGTTGAGGACAGCCAGATTTCTCTCTGATCAGGGACCACAAGCAAGCTCTCCGAGGGGTATACTAGGAGAGGTGGTCCTGAAGATATGCAGGTCCCAGACTCTTAAGGGCCTTAAAGGTAAGCACCAAAACCTTGAATCTGATCCAGTGCTCATCTGGTAACCAGTGCAGTTCACACAGCACTGGTCAAACATTGGGTTCCAGTACGGACCTGAGCTGCTGTGTTTTGGACAGGCTGAAGTTTCTGGATCACTCAAGGGTAGGCCCATGTACAGCAAGTTACAATAGTCCACTCTGGATTACTGTGACAAGGTCATGGCGGGACAGGTAGGGGATCAGTTGCCTGACCTGGGGTAGCTGGAAAAACAGCCATCTGGTGACATTTGTGATCTGGCCTTTCATTGATAAGGAGGCATCCAGAATCACACCCAAGCTCTTGACAGTCGGTGCTGGTGCTAAAGGCACATCATCAAGAGCTGGGGGATGGCACCCCTACCCTGAGTCTCCCCTACCCAGCCACAGAACCTCCATCTTTGCTGGATTCAGCCTACTCTGTTCCAATCATCCCACCACAACCTCCAATCCCTTGGTCAAAGCAGTTGGGGTGGCATCTGGCCACCATCAACAGGTACAGCTAGGTGTCATCAGCATACTGGTGACACCCCAGCCTGAAACTCCACACCAGCAGGGCAAAGAGGTACATGTAGATGTTAAACAACACCAAGGAAAGGATTGCCCCCGAGGGACCCCACACACCAAGGGGTGCTGAGGAGACATTGTCTCCCCTAGCTCCACCCTCTGTTCCTGACCTTGGAGAAATGAGGTAAGCCACTTCAAGGCTACCCCATGAACTCCTACATCAGCGAGGCAGTTGGTCAAAAGATTGTGATCGACCGTGTTGGTCGAGAAGTAATGTCAAGAAGTAACAGCAGTGCTGAACAGCCCCAATCCAACTGTCTGCAGAGATCTGTGAGGGCAGCCAGTGCCATATCGATCCCATGGCTGGGACGGAAGCCTGTACTCAGAGGGTAGAGCTCTAACACTTAGCCAATACTTGCTGGATGTCTTTAATATTCCAGCCTGTCCAAGGACTCAGGAAAGGGCCAGTCTCTACCTTGAGAAGATTTTTATCCCCCTTCAGGGACTGTGTCAAGCCACTTCTGTATCACATCCAGTGGCGACTCTTTATTTTCAGCCCAGATATGTGAGCATCCACCCAGGCTGGCTGAGTCGCATAGCCAACAACACTCGTCAACAATCTGGTTCTACTCTATTTATATTATCCAAACCTCAGAATTCAATATGTGTGTTCCTTAAAGTTTTGTCAATATAACTCTTTACAAATAGAGTTTTTGATTGACCAATAGTTCAAACATCAATGGGGCTGTCATTTTGATAAGTGTAATATGAAAATCTGCTGTAATTGTCATTTCCTTAAAAAAAGGATTAACAAGTGGTGGTCAAACTAAGTTGAAAATTCATGGCCTTTATTCCTTCTCCCTGTTGCTGTTCTCTATCCTACAGAAACATGTGATGTGGATGACAGTCATTCCAATGTGAGGAAATCTATGCAACATTTGTATAAAAAGTAATGATTTTTCCAGGTGAATGCCTGAGCTGATGGAATTCAGAAGTTGCAGACAATATGGTTTCTCAGCAGAGTAAGCTGGAAATCATGTGCAGAATTTTGACTCTCTTCTTTTTGCCTGTAATTGCTGTGTATTTTCCTATCTCTATTTTTCAAGAATATCTAAGCTGTCAGAGAAAATTATCACACACAAAAAAAAGAGTACTGAGGGTAAAACTAAAGTACAAAAGGTAAAGAAGTTTTAGAGTACTAAAAATGTATAGACAACTTGGAGGCAAACTAATAATGCAATAAAATAAGGGCTCAATCTTGAATAATGAATTTTATGGGAGGGATGTTGTAAAGGAATGATCCTGTGGTCTGTGGTCCTGATTCCTTCAGGCTGCCTAGCTCACAGTCAGAAGGTTCCTTCCACATGCAGACAAAAATGGGTGTAAACAGAGACTGATGGCCCAGATAAGATTCAGTCAGCTTTATTCTAAGTGTTCTGTCACAGAAGGCAATGAACCATTACCCATATTACTAGCACCCATTTTTATCCTAGATTAATGGCTTTCAGTTACACATTAAAATTACTCATGTGATTTTGTAAACAATAATAATAATCTGATCACAATAACAACAACAACAACAACAACAACAACAACAACAACAACAACAACAACAACAACAACCTGATTGGCTAGTAAAACCAGGGGGAATGGACTCAAGAAAAAAACAGAATCATCATGCAATGTTATTTTGAATCAAAGCCTGAACAGTGTGGATATTTGAAATGAATGTCTGAAATATGGAAAGAAAAGTGTCCTGATTCTACCATAATTGAACAGAAACTAACAGGTCAGCAACATTTTATCATGCAAAACAACATTGTTACAACAATAGCGCTAGATGAAATAAGGAACAACAGCCACTCAAAAGAACACGAGGGACAAGAAATAAATGAAACCAACCAAGAACTAGACCATAGAAATGAAGTAGCTCTTGAAAGACAGCTGATAAATAGTGAGATACTGCCAATACATCATCAGCTCACCTCTGTACAGGAAGAATTTAAGGCAAAAATCTTAGAGCATGTTAACAACAAAGAAGAAAAATATTACTCATGCTCAGAACAACATGAAAGAAAGAACTTCAGCAAGTAGATAAATTGGGGACCACCCGTAAGGGGGTGGCACACCACTCCCTTTGGGAAGGTGTTAGCTGCCGAGTGTGCCGAGTGTGCAAGATCAAAAAGATGAAAGATCTGTTTCGGCATCCCTGCAGTGGAGCGAGTCGGCCAGGCAGTGGCAGTGTGGCAGCGCGACATCAAGAAGCCCTGACGCCATCAGCTAGCCGACCAGAATACATGTCATCGGAACACGACCGATCCAGCCCACAGATGAATCCTCCGGCCAGCTACAATGTGTGTGTGATTTAAAATACTGTATGTTGTCTTCCCTATCCCCCATGAGTATTGTTAGTCCAAATGTCATGAGTAACTGTAAATCGCTCTGAGCCCACAGGTGTGTGGGGAAAAGCGAACAAAAAATCGAAAAGTATTATTATAAGTATTATTAACTTGCAAGACTCATTGAAAATATCAATGTAGTGTATGAAACAATTCCTACAGCAAACATAACTGAAACCACCCAGTTGAGGTATAGTGATTGTAGTAACAAGAGAACTGGGAATGACATTTTTAAAAAGGCAGTTAAGAATTTTAAGGTGAAACCAAACTGGCACTTTAAAAAAATTGCTATATGTGCAAGTCTAGGTGTCATGGCTACTATCAAATATAAATGATCATGCCACCCTTTCAGTGGCAAAATTAATAGGTACAATAATCAAATATAAGAGAAATTATATTGAGTAAGGTCTTTTAAAATAATCTTTGGTTCTAACTTCTGCTTAAGGCTATATGAGCAATACTAGATAGATAGATGATAGATGGATAGATGATAGCTTAGATAGATGATAGAACTGGCAAATGAGGAAACTCAAGAATGAAAGATGAAAAGCATGGATAGATGATAGATTAGATAGATGATAGAACTGGCAAATGAGGAAACTCAAGAATGAAAGATGAAAAGCAAACTTCAGGAAGAAAAACAATGCCACAAGTTGCAGAAAAAATCAAAAGAAGAATTGTTGCAATATACAAGATCAAAAGGTACAACAGTAGGATTCAGCAATACAGACAAAACTTCCAATTCCAGACTAACCAAAGACAGTTCTGCAATTCACTACAGGGAGATGAAAAAGCAGAAGTAAAACCAGACACAGAAAAGACAATGACTTTCTGGAAAGAACTCTGGGAACACTCAAAAGAATACCAATGTAATGGAAAGTTTAATTTCAGAGCAAAGTTTATAAGCATAGGCAGCTGCTTGGAAGGAAGCATGCAGCTGAGTGGTCATATAACCAGAGAGGCAGAGAGAGAGTGTGTGGTGTAATGCTTTTGGAATCTTCCGTTTTGAACTGGAGGGAGGGGAAAAAATGGTTGGAAAAGGTGGTTACCAGCTGACTGCTGACCAGAAGAGGAAGGGGAGAAAGGGTGCTCTTGGATGGGAGAGAGAGTGTGTACACTGTGAGATTCTGAGGAGTTTAATGATAGAAACTCCTGGTGTATAACTCAGACTCCTTGTGTATGCTCCTTTATAAGAAATCCTATTGGGGAAGGTTATACAGTTCTAGCTAGGGACCAACTGCAACTGAAGCAGCTTAAGGAAATGCTAGACTGTGGGAGAGCCTTCAATAGAACAGAGATATAAAAGATGGAGTGTGTAGAAAGGGTGTGGTGTGGAAGAAAACTAAAAGAACTAAGAGCAGTCCAAAGTTAAAAAGGAACAAAAAAGGAACAAAAGAAAGCCTGAACAACTGATTGACTCCCTGTATACAAAGCTGTCCCCCGGTGTTATTTTAAATAAACTTGTATTTGTGTTTGAAGTGGAGGGTGTCATAAACCTCTGTGTAGAAGAGGGCAAACTGGCGGTAGAGAGGGGGGAAGTGGGCTGAGAGCCCCGTGCAGTTACAACCATTAAAAAGCCACCTAGGTCACAGATGTGGAAAGCAATCTGAAAGAAAAGCAAATGGAGGATCTTACAATAATCCTGGAAAGCCCACAAAAACAGTTGAAGAAACTGAAAAACTGGACAGTGCCTGGAAAAGATGGTCCATGGCTATTGGCTTAAAAAGTTGACAAGTCTTCATCCATGACTGGTGTAAAAGCTTAAAGATGTGCTTGTACAGGGATTTGCCCACCCAAGCCAGTCCAGAAATGAGAGGGAATCCTGTACTTTTCAGTACATTAAACAACAAACCACGAGATAGTCTATATCCTCTCTGGTTTTCAGAACAAAATGCCACCAGAAACGCTCTTCAATAGTCCCTGCCTTTCCTAAGGGAGAGATTCAAACCCTTTGTTGGCATCTGGGACAGAGCACACTAGCAACTCAATCTAGAGATGCACACTTTTACTCTCCAATGGTAGCGTATATGGTGAGCGTTTAGGCACAAGACTCAGACTTGGAATTCAGTTACAACACCAGAGACATATTAGCAATAAGTTGGATCTTTATTCAGTACAGAGTTTAGCACAGACTACCAGAGATTACAAAAATAACAAAGGCGAGGGCTGTTTGCCTTAACTAAACATTAGTTACCAAGTCAGAAACATCCACAGTCCAGGATAGTCCAAGGGATTTTGAAGGGAAATCCCATCTCTCCAGTTCACAAAGCAACTCTTTGTCTTTCAAGAGGCAGCATTTCAGGTGCAATAAACAGACAATGACAGGGAAGAGAACAAGAGCAAGAGAACTCACTCCCATAGGGATCAAATAATTATACTCCAATTCCAGTCACAAATTAGATGTGTTCATCAGCCAATTGCGAGTGGGCATGGGTGTGCCCAATTATTGGTTGCCATAACTGCGTGTGGGGATAGGCTATAAGTTTGGGACCCCACCTGCAGTCATCTGACCCAAACTCCAGCTACCTCATTGTGTACATCTGACCCAAACTCCAGCTACCTCATTGTGTACGTGACTGGTCGCAAGTGGGCCAGAGAGTGTAGCCATCAGGTCTGGCTTTTGGCATGAAAGTGTGAAAGAATGTGGGTTTATGGCATGGCTAATGAGGCATGTGAATATAGGCAGGAGAAAGCATGTGAATATAGAAGAAATATTTCTATACCGTGCTCCTTTCCAAAGTAATGGAAGACTGGAAAACAACTGGCAGGACATTTCTCATTCTGTAGAGCAAGGAGATAGAAGCAGTGCCAAGCAACATCTGCCCTACTATCTGCCTCCCAACAACTTTTAAACTACTGACAGGAATGGTAGCCAGTTACATTCAAGAATATCTACAGCTCAATTCAGTTTTACCAAGTGGATAAAAAAAGGAATTTTCTGAAAATACCAAGGCACTAAAGATCAGTTACTGATTCATAAAATGGTCTTACAAAATTGTAAAATTGGATTGATTACAAGAAGGCATTTAATTCACTCCCTTATACATGGATCCTAAAAACACTAGAAATGATAGGCATCAGCAAACATTTATCTAAACTAATAACATTTATCTAAACTGTCATGAGTAAATGGAACACCAAGCTGATAGTGAACAGAGAAGAAAATGGATCCAGGTGGGTAGCTGTGTTTATTCAAGGTATAAGCTATCATGTACAAGCACATTTCTTCAGATACAGTGAAACAATTTACTAAACCATTATATATAGAAAGAGAGAAGGGGGGGGTTAGTTGCCGGAAAGGCCAATTAGAGTCAAGACAGAGACAGAAACAAAATTGGAAATTAGCAGTCCATACATATAGGTAGAGGATGAGCAGTAAATTATCATACAGCATAATGAAGATATTTAACAGATTCAAGGATCAAACAGGAATAAGAACCTTAGTTTATATGGTAACCATTTATTTGGGTTCAGTTCTGGGGCAAAAACAGTGAAGGAAATAGTCAACATTGGAGACTGATGTATCCTTAATTGTAGAATGCTGAGAGTAATTGAGACCTTACCATCCATCTCCTCTCAAGCATGGAGGCAACTTTACAACATGTTCTACTTTGAAGTAGGGCAATTTGGTGTGCAGATTTATCTACCCTGTCATGTGGAGCAGCAAAACATTCCAATTTCTATTATTCATTAAATTACAAGCGACTATTCTAATCTATTATTCCAAATAAGAGATAAAATAAAATGGCCCTTCTGGGGGATTGGTTAGAATACAGATGTAAGGGCTGAATGAGGTTAGCATATGTAGTGAGATAAGAAACCAATATCCCTGTTAAGTCCTGGGGATTCCATTTTTCTGACAGTTGTAATAACTTGCAACTCAGCAATTTCCCTTTCTTGAAGTTCTTTTACAATAAAATAGCTACTTGGAAGTCACCCATTGAATGTCTTGGAAGGCTGAAGTTTTGTCCTGCAGGTTTCTCAGTCTTGTGATTCTTGATGTCAGATTGGTATCCATTTAACCTTTGGTGTATGAACATAAGAACATAAGAGACGCCAATGTTGGATCAGGCCAAAGGCCCATCCAATCCAACACTCTGTGTCACACAGTGGCCAGAAATACCAGGTGCCATCAGGAGGTCCAGCAGTGGGGCCAGGACATTAGAAGCCCTCCCACTGTTGACCCCCCCCCAAGCACCATGAAGACAGAGCATCACTTGCCCCAGAGCCCTTATCTATATCTTGTGGCTAATAGCCACTGATGGACCTCTGCTCCATATCTATATACTAATAGCGAAGTCGCCCCCGTGCGTGCGGATACCTAAATCCGCGCATCGGGGGCACCTGGGGGGGAGATTTTTGTGCACACTTGGGGCAGTCCCCAGGAGTGCACAAAAATCTAAAAACCCGGAAAAAATACTGGG
>NW_015161448.1:371134-374298 GCF_001447785.1 Gekko japonicus
GGAGGCAAGGGGGGAGATTGAGCGGGGGGGTGGAGGAGACGGGGGAGGAACCAGCGGGATGGAGGGAAACTTACCTCCTCCTGCTGCTTCCTCCTCTGCCTCATGTGTGGAGGTCCCCCCCGCGAGTATCGCGGGTCCCGGCCCATATGCTTATCTAATTCCCTTTTGAAGCTGTCCATGCTTGTAGCCGCCACCACTTCCTGTGGCAGTGAATTCCATGTGTTAATCACTCTTTGGGTGAAGAAGTTTGTTGTGGTTTGATCTGTTTGTCCTATGTAGAGAACTGAAGGGCATTGTTGGTATTTAATGGCATATACTATGTTAGAAGATGAGCATGTGAATAAACCTGAGATGGTGTAGTTGATGTTGTTAGGTCCAGTAATTGTGTTGTCTGGGTGTATATGGCAACAAAGTTAGCATCTGGGTTTATTTGAAGCTCTGGTACCAGTAATAGTACCCCATTATTGTGGGTGAAAAGTTGTTTAAGATTGGAACAGTTAATATTAAATGAGGAATTTTCCAAGGAGATTCATTATCAGCCCTGCTCTTTGTCATTGCCCTAATACCACTCAAAAGCATTCTCAATAGCACAGGCCTAGGATACCAACTTTCAAAGACAGGGCCAAATATTACACACATTGTATATGGATGACTTGAAAATGTATGGAAAGTCATCATCAGGGGTTGATTCTTTACTAAATACAGTTCAAATGTTCAGCAAAGATATAGCAATGGAATTTGGCCTTGACAAGTATTCAGCATTAGCAACTGAATACAGGAAAGATTGTTGAACAAGAAAAAATCAAGATGCCAAATAGCAACATCAAAAGACTGGTTTTTGAAGAGAACTACAAAAATCTTGGAATTTTGGAAGCTGTCCTTGTTAAGAAAAATACAACCATGTATTTTTACATGTCCTTGTTAAGAAAAAAAAATACAACCAAGGAGTATTACCAAAGGGTTTAAAAGACATTGTGAACAAAATTAAATTGAGGCAAAATGGTAGACATAATTAACACATTGGCAGTCCCAATTCTAATATACACAGCTGGCATTATCAACTGGAAACCACAGAATTAAAAGTAATAGATAACAAAACTCACAAGATAATGACAACACATGACTCACTGCACCCTAGAAGTGATGCTGATCACCTTTACTTACCAAGAAAATCAGGTGGAAGAGGTCCCCTGAAAGTTAAGCAAGCAGTTGAAGAAGAAAAACAAACCCTGAATGACTACACCATGAAAAATGAAGAGAAGCTTCTAGTTTAAGTGTACAAGGCAGATTTATTTAAGATTACAAAAACCAAAGAAGATTACAAAAAGACTGCAAATCAAAACTCACTTTGACAACCTGGAAGGAAAAACACTTGCATGGGCCATATTTGAAAGACATAGAGAATAAAGTTGATAACGAAAACACCTGGAAGTGGCTCCAAAATGGGCACTCGAAGAAAGAAATGGAAGGACTTATTCTAGCTGCACAAGACTAGGCACTCAAAACGAATAGTATGAAAACTGAGATTCAGAAGACCAGTGATGACAGCAAATGTCAACTTTGCAAGACAAAGGATGAAATAGTTGACCTGTTGGGAGCTGGGCTGGGGATGGTGTGGGTCATGCCATCAGAGTGTGGAACAAGTAAGGCAAGGGCACCAACTCAAACAGCATAGTCAAGGTTCAGTCCAAGGTCAAAGCACAGAGTCAAGAGCTGTCAGTAGTCTGATCTGAGGGTCAGTCTGTACAGCAAGGTCTGGAAGTCCAAGAGTTATCTAGAAGCAGTTTCAAGGGTGAGATAAAGGCAGGGCACAGTCCAAAAAATCACAAGAACAAGGCAGGATCTGTTGCAGTGTCGGAGGGATTTCAACTTGTTACTTCCATGCCTAACAGCCTCCCTTGGCTGGTTTTTATAGCCATATGCTAAAGGGTCATGCTTGCAGCCTGCTGCTTGAGAGTAATCCTGCAGCTACTCATCTTTGCTATCAGCAAGCAGCTGGCTTCGGGCCAGGAGGCACACACTTTGTTGTCTCTCCTGTAGCTCTATTCTTATCCTCTGTCCACAGCACTCTAAGGGTGTGGGTGATACTGGAGGGCTGGAAATAACCAACTGGGTTTCAACTGTTGAATCGAGGCTGGAGGGTGTTGGTGACTCTGTACCAGCTGTTAGCTGTGAACCCTGACAAGACTGCAGCTCATCTTCCTGCTTGCCAGTTTCTGCTGATTCAGAGCTGGCTACATAGGGTTCCTCTTTTCCCGAGGAGTCCTCACTATCGCTGAGCCCTGGCTGACCCACAACATGACCACATGATCAGTGCCTGCAGTAAAATTGCTCAAACTGAATCTAACAAACATCATGATAGAGTTGCAGCTATGTTGCACTGGAATCTTTTCAAGAAGCATGGCTTACCATCAGTCAGAAACTCATGGAGCACAAATCAGACAAGATCATGGGGAATGATGAAACAAACATTCTTTGAGACTTCTGGTTACAAACAGATAAACACCTGGAGCATGACACCCCTGATATCACAGTTGTAGAAAAAATGAGAAATAAGTTTTGGATCATTGACATTGCAATCCCTTTGATTAAAGAAAAGACATTAATCATATTTGTAGCCCCTTATGGACCTTTTGTATGAAATGGAAAAAATGAACTGATGATTTATGGTTTTGAAGAATAAGAGGACAAGAAATAGATTACAGACAAAACAGAGTGGGTGAATAGAGAATTGAGTTGTACCAGTCATAGATGAAAATCGAGATATATTCACTTTTTCTTTCTTTCTCCTCCTTTCTTCTTTCTTTTTGTTTCCCTTATGGCTTTCCTTAATCCTACTTTTGTGTACTCTTTTTATGTATTTTGTTTAAAATCTTAATAAAAATTCATTAACCACAATCTCGACATGGCAATCCCAGGAAACCGCAGAACAGAAAAGAAAGAAGATCATGAAATACCTATGATAGAGTTAGAGCGCCTCTGGGAGAAGAAGGTTACCATTGTGCCAGTTGTCACTGGAGCCTTTGGAGCAGTGCCTAGAAGTCTCAAGAAACACCTGGAGATTCTGGGTATTGAGCAAATAACACCAGCTCAGCTCCAAAAGACATTGTTGCCTGGAACAGCGGGAATCTTGGGAATTGCAGATGTATCTTCACAGGATTCCT
>NW_015161448.1:374332-380088 GCF_001447785.1 Gekko japonicus
CTACACCCAATGTTTTCTCACATGAAAACTGGGGGGAGGAGTATTTTACCAGTTCTGCTGCTCCTATAATTCATGCTGAACAGCAAAATATGCAACATAATTCACACACAGCATGAGGTTTTTGCATGAGAAAACTACTTGAGGGGAGGCAAAAGCCATTCCTACCCTTCTGGCTCTGTTCCAAGCACATTTGGGTTCTCCTTTGGGGGGGGCGATTTCCTGCAGCCGCTTTGTGGCTGCATAGAACATGTGAAAGTACATGAAACCACATTGGAAAAGGTAACATGTACTTTGGCTCTAGAGGTTTCTTTGACTCAAACTACATCTTTAAAGTTGAGGAGCAAGCATTTTTTTCCTAACAGTCCTAATTAATCACATCAGTAGCAGTTTTTTTAATTCAATGGTTTCCTAGGAAATGACAGTTTCTCAATCAGTAATTTTGCCGCTTACCGCCAAGACTTGGAAACAACGATAAGTAATCTCTTTAGCAGTGTCTCCCTAACTTAAGCAATCTTTCATTATAATAGGATAATACTGTATTGACGCAAACTGCCTTCAGCATCTTGAGCATCTTTGCAGACCAACTTCTGATGAGTTAAATTCAGGCTAGCCAAGTCAGGAGATGTATTATTTGACCCAGTTTCTTGGTGACATACCCAGGCCCTCTCTGTCATTTCAAATATAAAAATATAATATGAATTCTAGGATCAAAAACTTTTTTTCATTTGAGAAAGGAGTAAAAGTTTCCTAGAAATTCACTCATGGCTTACCCAGAAAATTTAAACTAAGTCTCCTATCTTAACTTGTGCATAACAAACACAATAAAGAGACTATGTAGTTTTACACGTCGTGCTTGCTTACAGCTTATCATCCATGCACTTTCACTTTGCCTTGATCATTTGGACCCAGTTCTCTTTCTGGGCTGGTTGAAGGTGTGATGGACAGGGTAGGTTCTGCCCTTCCCTCAGAGGGACCAATGAGAGTTGACAGAATGTTGGCGAGACTGTTGTAAAACAGCAGTTAAAAACAACAATTGGGAGCTGGCAGCTGGGGAGTTGACAGGGAAAAGGAGGATGTTTGACTGAGTGAAACTGTGGAGAAGAGCTGCTTATAATGGGCTGAAAATTGTCAATTTGTAATCAAAGGATCCTAGTAGTGGGAACTGGACCAAAAGTTCAGTGGAAGAAAAATGTTGTAACTTCTGTTTTACAGTGCTATGTTAATACCATAAATAAAAATTAACTCCTTGTTTTGTCGTACCCTATTGGTTGTGTGTCTAAAGGAAAGAAACATACACACACACAATTTAATATCTTGGTCTATATATACATATGTTATAGGATATGAATAAATAAATGGTGGCAGCATGTGAATGGAACAGTGTTTGAACACCAGCTCCAATAACTCTATGTGAGTGAGGGCCAGTTATTTAAGGGGGCTGGGCTACTACCCTCTCTGTGGATGTCTCTGTGAGTGAGAGGACCTGAAGTGTGAAATGGTCATGACTCTCTGTACATTTAAAAGAGGTAAGAAAGGTGGCAAGTGTGTCCTGACCTGTGTGACCCCATAAACTGAGAAAGGTTAAAAAAGGGTGGTAGGCACTCTGTGTGAGTGGAGAAGGGGCCATCACAGAGGGTAACCCTAAATTAGTTATCAGCACTATAAAAATGTTTTTTTAAAAAAAAACAGTGGTCACTTCTGTCGGAATTAATTACATTGGATATTCATTGGAAGACACAGATGCAATACAATGTCAGTTTGGAAGGAAATCCTGTTATTAAGAGGCTACAAAAGAATACAGCAAATCTGTATCTTGGAGACTGTGGGAGGAAAAAACCAGGAAGAATGATTGGGTGAGTGAAATGACAAAGAGGACTCTACAGGGACTGGGCACCTCAGCAAGGAACCTGATGAAATACATAAAGATGACTAGTTTCTGAGAGAAAAAAATTGAGAGAAGGAAGTCAAATCATTAATATCTAGTTATAGCTGAGTTGTTCTCACTCAGTATTGCAGCCCTCATTCCATTCCTATTTGCTTCCTGACACTAGTCCATGCTGGATGTAGAGACTATGATCTCTTCCATAACCAATATAATGAACAGAGGGTCAAACCAGACAAGTTCAAATATTCAGTGCATTTTTCACTGTTAAACAGCAGCAGTAAGGTGATTCAGATCGAGGCCATGGGGTTTAGCAAGCAGCTCTCTAAGTTCAGCATTCCTGACCTCCAATGGCCTTCCAGAGTAGTGTACCCCACTGAGAGAAACATGCACGCTGCCTGAATGTAGCCTGAGCTGCAGGGCAAATGGAGCCCTGTAGTATATGTTTAGATGTTTGTGTTTGTCTGAGGAAAGGACAATGGAAGCCTTAGATTCCCTCCCCTGCACCACAGCTTATGCAAGAACACAGCCTAATTGTTCACATTCAAGTTTGTTCAGATGTGTCTTAACACATCTGAAAATGATCAGATGAACAGAATGTGAGCCAAACCTACAGCTGATCAAGTATCCCTTGTACGCATCAACCATCTTTCAACTTGCATGATAGGGTTACCAAGTACTTACCGCGATTCGGCGGGGGACACATGATCCCCAGCCGGAACATTCCTCCCTGTAACGCACCATGTTGTCGACAGGAAGTGATGCTGGGCGACGCTGAGACAATGGGGCTGAAAACTCAATGGTACGCGTGGGAATGGTCCTGGGAAGAAGTATGTGTCCCCTGCCGAATCATGGTAAGTACTTGGTAAGCCTGTTGCACGATCATATGTACCTTGGCAACTGTGAATACAACCATCGCTGTCCGCTACAGCTGCCTTTCAAACTCTGTAGCTAAATTCACATCATGTACCTCATAGCCTTGTCCTCCAGGGGATCCCCTTCCCAGCACCTGTGTCCCCATTGCCAATCTGTTGTGTTCTGTTGCTTATGTTGTTTCTACAAGCCGTTTTCAAATTGAAATTTTAAAAAAAGTAATTAAAAGACAGTCAAAAGATCTCATCCAAACATCAGTCCACTTTTTTTCTTTCTTCTTTCCTTCTTTCTCTTTGCTCCTCACAAAAACCTCAGGTCAACCAGCTCACAAAATCTCCTGGTCTTCCTCCACAACAGCTCAGTGAAGCTGCACCCAACAAACTCCCCTGAGAGAATTACTCAGCAAATTTAGGTAAAAGAATGTCCTTTAAGCATACTCACAGTTCCCTTTTATCAATATCATTTCCAGCTGCTGGCATTCAGCTACCACTCTAAGAAAAACAGATCAGTAGGGACCATCTGGAAGCTGGCAGCTGGCTTAAAGGTTTCCAGGGGATGACTTAAAGGTTTCCAGGGGCTGACAGCTGGCTTAAAGGTTTCCAGGGGCAAAACATGAGAGCATAGAAATCAGCCTATAGCTAGCTCCATTCAAATTACTGGCAAGGAGCAAAAAACAGTGCTGATAAGGATCACTGCAGTAATTCACTCCTATAGTCCTTAAACAGGGGACTGGAGACTATGGCCTGTTCTGCACTCTCCTTTTAATCCATGTTCACCACGGTATCCTCCAAGCAATTCTGCACTAAAATCGAATCCAACCTTCTTTTTAATCCAGTTTTTCCCCCTATTCTGCACTAAAATTGAGTTCAACCTTCTTTTTATTCTGGCTCCCCATCCCCCCCATTCTGCATTACATTACCTCCCTTCAGTGCTCAGCTCGGTTTCAGCTTGCTGTTGCCCCAGGTTATTTGAATGCTGTTTTGCTGTGAACTTAAATTGCCTCGACTCAAACACTGACAAACTCCAGAGTGGCAGGCAAATGTGGAAAGGACCTGTAATGATTTTATTTTTGGTGTGTGTGTTTCTTTAAATGTTTGGTATGACTGCAGTAATGTAAGGAGAATGATAGAGGGAGAGAAGTGTGATGTGATTGGCTGATGACTGAGAGTTTGGGAGGAGAGATGTCTCTAAGGTGATTCTGTGTTCTTGAAGAGACGAGTGTGGAGAGTTTTTTGTGAGAGTCTGTATGACAGAGGAAGTTGGAGTTTAGTTTAGCCTGTGTGGCTATGAGAGAGAAAGTTCAGCCTGTGTGGCTATATATGAGCAAGAGAGTTCAGCCTGTGTGGCTATATATGACAGAGAGTTTGAGTGTCTAAACCTGTCAGAGTGGAGTTTTGGTGTATGAGAGACTGTGTGACGCCAAGCCTTGTCAGTTATATTTTTTTTCTTCAACAACAGTTCAAAAATACCCAGAAACCTATTTTGTTCTTTTATAAATAAATCATTATTTGTTTAAACTTATTCCCAGAAATCAGAACAGTCCTTCCTCAGGGCCACATAGTCTTCTGAAGATCCCAGACACTGGGTCATTCTACCAAAAGAAAAAGATTTGGTATTTTTAATTCCTGGTGGCAGCAGAAATCTACTAAGTTCATGTACACAGAGTGTGGTTTAAAGGAGAAACCGTCTCCCCAATAAGCGAGGACCTTACAGAACCTATGGTCCAATCTGTATCTAGCATTTGCTCCGCTGTTTTACCAAACCCACACTGGAACTGTTACGTTCGCTGACCACCACCAGGGGCCAGCGAATACCCCAGAGCTCGGCTCTGTAAGAACAATGGGGATTAGGCTCCTTGTCTCTCCACCTGGGAACCAATAGGACCGTGGCAGGAGATTTAAACCCACCAACGGGACCTAGGGGGGCATCCCCGGGTGTGTATATAGTTGGCCAGCCGGCCGTTAGTCTTTGTCTTTGTTGTGTACCAGTAAACCATGCTGATCACTACATCGGTCTCAGTGGTTTCTACATGCGTCTAACCCACTACACTTCAGGAACAGAAAAAGATGCAGCTCAAAACCATATTCAAATACCCCAGGCCAATGCCGTACTGACTGCAGAGTCACCCCTGAATGGCCATAAAACAGCCATAAATCTATGCAGATGGCTACCATAAAACTGAGAGATCAAAGGAAGTGAGAGCAGCATGCAGTCTGGACACTTTTATAAAATCCGACAATCAAGCAAAGTGAAAGTGGCATGCAATGTAGAGGGGAATTTCTGTTCCAGTGTGGGTTTGATAAAACAGCGGAGCAAATGCTGGATGCAGATTGGGCATATACCACAGAGGGGAAAATACAAAGCAGAAGCAAACTTCTAGCTCACAGCATGAGACACCATCTTGGATCTCAAGCTCGGGTCCCAGTCCATGAAACCCCATTGCCAATCCATAATCTTTTATCCTTCTCTCCAGTTCCCAAGCTGCCTTGGTGTATCCCATCATCCATTTCTACACCCCTTTCTTTCTTTTTTTCTACACCCCTTTCTTGATGAACAGTCCCCAGTACTGTATGCAGCATGATACTTGTCCCCGTGCCCCAATGCCCTCCTCAGTTTTGTCTCCTGCTCCACATCCTGTATCTATGACACTTGTGTGTTATTCTCCCCGACTCAAATGCAATTAGCTAAAAAAACCAGAGGATCATTAGGCAAGAAGGCATCTTCTGCGCTGTTCTGTGCTTAAGTTCATTTCAGTTGTGGGGAGGGGGTACTCAGCCAAGAGGCACAGTCTCCACATTTGGGTAAGCAGGCCAGCAAATCCAATGTTCCAGGAATCTGGAATGGAATGGATTCTAAAATTGGGTGAAATGTGGATGGGTTTCCAGATGGAAAATCTGAGTCTGTTGAACCTTTCTGCTCCGCTTCTTAGCTGCAGACATATTATAAAACCTTGTATTAAATATTAGTCTCCAAATGGTACCAAGGACACCTGGCCAAGCCA
>NW_015161448.1:380143-384183 GCF_001447785.1 Gekko japonicus
CCACTATGAGTCCCCACGGGGAAGAAAGGCTGGATATAGATAAAATAAATAAACATCCTTAGTTTTGTCTGGACTGTGACCCATTTTTTAAAAAAACTGAGCACAGCAAAATCCGCCCCCTATTATTAATCATAATTTCGTATTACATTTTCAGCCCAAGAGAACAGTAGAAGATCAGATAGGAGCAGGATCCTAGCAGGATCCTAGCAGTGAGGCCTGCAGTTTCCCCCACCCACCCCCCTTCATAAGATCCATAGCTCAGGATTTCTGTCCAAGCAATTGCATGTTACCTGCATTTTAAAATTTAGGACTACATTAAAAAAACAACACTGTTTAGGACTACATTAAAAAACAATTCAGCCTTGATGTTTTCTTGCTTGTGCAGCTAATTCAACTGAGGACGAGGTCTGACTCAGGCATATAACAGCTCTCCCACCTGGCCAATTAACGCTGGCCTCTTCACTGATGCCCTTAAGGGCTTTCTTTCAAAGATCCAGTTCTACAATCCCCCTATAACCACCAAAGCACATCTGACAAAAAAACTAACTGCTAAAAACTTGCTATACAACTGCTAACAATAATATTTTATAAGGGGATGGGAGGGGATGAGAGAAGTGATGGAACCTTAGAAACAGTTATGACACAAGTCTTTTGCAGATGTTAGGTTTACAGGTGGTAAACTATTTGTAACAGAAGCATGTACTACATACACCACCACCACCACCCCAATACGCAGCTACACTGTCCGAAGACTTCTCTGTGGTCATGTGGCCAGCGTGACTAAACACCGAGGCAGACGGGATGCTGTTACCCTCCCACTGAAGCAGTACCTATTTATCTACCTACAATTTCTTGATTTTGAACTGCTAGGTTGGCAGGAGCTCACTCCATCACACGGCACTAGGATCTCGAACTGCCGAGTTACAGACCTTCCAGTCTGCAGCTCAGCATCTTAACCTCTAAGCCACCATGGCCCCATCTTCTTGTACTTTAGTACTATTTTGCTTAGTTAAATCTTCTTTCAGCTAATTGGAAATTTACTGGTGAACTTGATGATGTCATAGCATTACATATTCTATCAGATCTGGCTGCATGATAACAATAGCGAGGGCAGATGAAGCAAAGTAGAAATGGATTGGCCCATTTTGCTTCCTGGACTGGTCTGATGGGTGATCCCAGATGACTGGATCACTAAGGGCCCTCATTATGAAAGGTCAAATACTTTTTGTCCACTTCCAGAACAACCTCTGGAAACATCACTGAAAGAGGGGGTGCTTTTCACAGCTGCTGAATTAGGGTTGCCAAGTGTTCTTACCTTGCCCAGCGGGGGAGCCTCCAGGAGGTCCTCGTTGGCGCGCGTGCACCGCCAGCACGTCACAGGAAGTGACGTGCTCCAGGGGCGTGGCCCAGATCGTCAGGGGGGAACCCTATGGTTTCCCCCCGATGATCTGGGGCACACCCCCAATGTGAGTGACGTGTCTGCATCACCTCCGGTGATGCAGCTTCGGGGGGCGGAGTTCCCCCCGGGGCTCGATTCCACCACGGCGGAAATCGGGCCTCCAAAGCGGGGGTTTCCCCACCCCCCGCCCCCACTTGGCAGCACTATGCTGAATATTTTTACAAAAAGTGCCCCCTGTTGGATTAGTTAGTTAAAATTTATTGTCAGACCATTAGTCCAATAAACACAGTTACCCTTTTGAAATTTGTCCTTTGTTCCATGAACTTTCCTAGGAGCAACAGGCTACTTTATTAGGCACCTTAAATGACTTCAGAAAATCGTGTGATGGGTATATTAGATACTCTAGAGTGAATACTGTTGTAAAGAGGCCAGGCACAGACTACATCTTTCAAAGTTGCATAGAATGGAAAGTTCTGAGCAGTGTTCCCTCTAAGCTGAGTTAGTGTGAGCTAGCTCACAGTTTTTTAGCCTCCAGCTCACACATTTTTGTCTCAGCTCAGGAAGGATGGCTCCAGAGCAAAGTAATTGATGCAGTAGCTAAATCACTTGCTCAGAACTTTAATGCCAGTAGCTCACAAAGTGGAATCTTTGCTCACAGGACTCCACAGCTTAGAGGGAATGTTGGTTCTGAGCCATGTAATTCCACACTACTACAGCACTGATGGGAAAAGCTACTTCTTGTTAAACTGTCCCTTCCACATAATTCTTATATGTGCAGGAGCCTTCTCAGGACTGCAAATGGGAATCCTATACAGTGGAGCAGAAGGGAAAGCCAAGTTAATTATGAAAATAAATATGACAAGTAAAACCTAAGTGTTAGTCTTCCTAAAAGAATTTGTTGTAACTTACTCAATACAGTTTCTCAGATCTGCCTACTGTTTCAGTTCCTCCCTTCCACTCTATATCTTTTCTTTTTCCTCTTTGCAGTAGAAGCCAAACATTTTCATTAGGTAGGTTGTTCTGCTCTCTGGATTTGTATTTCCATTACAAATGAGCGTATGAAAATTGCCCCCCTTCTTGCAGCAATAGGAGAGGCACAAATTCAGGTTCTTTAATGTGCATGTTTTGAATCTCCTTACACAAATGCTAAATGCAAATGCCAGGAAGGACCAGACTGTAAAAACCAGTAAAGAGGGCCTAATCAAGCACATTAAGCTAAGCCCAAGACTCACTGCAATACCCAATTCCCAGAGACTGTAAGCTTTGGAAAGTTGAATTGAAAACTATGGAAGAAATGCATATGGAACTCTCAGAAATGGAGAGGCACATTCACTTGATACAACAATGTGCAGCGTTCATATTACTCATGGGCACTCAATGAAATTGCTGAGCAGTCGGCTTAGAACAGATAAAGAATGAATAACACATGGAATTCACTGTCACAGGAGGTATTGGCGGCTACAAGCATGGACAGCTTCAAGAGGGAATTAAATAAACACAAGTGGAGACCCGCAAAAAACTTGCGGGATGGTTATCTCATTCGTCACACCTTTGCTTTCTCTCCTCACCCCCTACCTCTCTCACACTATTTCTCCCCTCTGCCCCCCTTTTCTTAGTCTCTATTTCTCCTCCATGCACGTGACTTCCTCTTTCTGACCTGTCATCTTTCTCTTTGTTTTTCTGCCTCCCCACTTCATCACTCTTTCTCTTTCTGCCCCCACCCCATCATTCTTTCTTTCTGCCCCCATCACTCTCCCAGCCTCCTGCCTACTTCCTCTCCCTCTCCGCAGAGCAGCAGTGGTGGTAGTGCTCCTAGCCACCCACCTGCTTCCTCTCCCCCCACAGCAGCAGTGGTAGTGGTCTGGGAATCACAACGGATCTCCCAGCTACAGAGGTCAATTCACCTTAGGGCTGCCAGCTCCAGGTTGGGAAATTCCTGGAGATTTGGGGGTGGAGCCTTGGGACAGTGAGGCTTGGGGTGGCAAGCAGCCTCAGCAGGGTATGATGCCATAGACTCAACCCTCCAAAACAGCCATTTTATCCAGGGGAACTGATCTCTGTTGCCTGGACAACAGTTGTAATTCTGGGTGATCTCCAGTCCTCACCTGGAGGCTGGCAATGCTGGTTCTCGTGGAGGAAATGACTGGAGGGTGGAGTCTATGACATTACACCCGTCCAAAGTTCCTCCCCTCCTCAAATCCCACCCTCTCCAGGCTCCACCCCTCAAATGTCCAGGAATTCCCCAACCTGGAGTTGGCAACCCTATTTCCTTCCCACCCAACAGCCAACCTACCTTTATCTTCCTCTCTGCCTTTTGCTATCCATCTCCACCCCCTAGCCTCTACCTAGGAAAATTACAGTCTTTCTCCACAGTGGGGACCAAAGCACCTTTCATTATTCCCTCCTCCTTTTTATCTGCACAACAACCCTGTGAGGTTGGTTAGGCTGAAATATGTGACTGGTCCAAAATCACGCAGCCAGCTTCCACTGCAAGATGGGGATCTGAACCTGGGACTTGCAGACCCTACTTTGAAGCTCTAACTGCTGCACCTCACTGGCTTTCATAGGGTGGCTGCTGATGAACGGTAGCAAGCAGCTGAGGCTAGGTGAGTCTTGCAAATCAGGGGGGACCTTGCAACCC
>NW_015161448.1:384566-388981 GCF_001447785.1 Gekko japonicus
GAAGCGGCTGTCCACCCGCCCGGCTCCGAAGCGGCGGCGGCGGTGAGGCCGGGTGCAGAGTGTTCCCTGCGCATGCGCAGGGGACGCTCTGTCACTTTTGGGGGATTTAAGTATCCCCCTGATATTTTTTTACAGGTTTCAGATTTTTGTGCACACCTGGGGACTTCCCCAAGTGTGCACAAACATCTCCCTCCCCCCCAGGTGCCCCTGATGTGCGGAAATAAGTATCCGCACCCAGGGGGCGACTTCGGTATTAGATATATAGATATGGAGCAGAGGTCCATCAGTGGCTGTTAGCCACAAGGTATAGACAGGAATTCTTGATCTGGGGCAAGTGATGTATTCTTGGTGCAGGGGGGGGGCAACAGTGGGAGGGCTGCTAGTGTCCTGGCCCCACTGCTGGACTGTAATGTATTCAAAGCTGCCTTGAATGCAATGTGTGAAACATCTAATTGAAATGGAATGTTGAGCTTCATCCTGGGCTAGGATCCAAAGTCATCCAATAGTATTGCTAGCCCAGGAAGTAACAAGCCAATCACTTCAAGGAAGTTCCCTGAGCGGGAACGAATGTGATTGGACCTTATCTCGACAACCTCATAGGTTAATATGTGTACAGTGGATGTGGCTATATTAGCCGGGAATGTTTAAAAGCAGGACAGCTGCAATGTAAAGGCTGTTCTGGCTATCAGATGTTGATCCATGTTGGAGCTGTGTTCGAGTTGAAGAATAAAATTGTGTTCTTGCTGAATCACTCTCCGACTGTTTTGTTAAGCGAACGACTTAACATGGACCTTCTGATGGCACCTGGTATTTTTGGCCACTGTGTGACAGAGTGTTGGACTGGATGGGCCAGTGGCCTGATCCAGCATTGGCTTCTCTTATGTTCTTATTACTTCATTTCAGTAGGTCTTTACTAGAGTTTGCTACTAGTGTATGAGCAGAGAATGGCTACAAAAACAGGATTGGACAGATTCATGGAAGAGAAGTTCATCAACAGCTACCAGCCATGACAACTGAAGGGAACCTCCAGGTTGCCATCCTCCAGGTGGGGGCTGGAGAGCTATTGAAATTACAAATGATTTCTAGATTACATAGATAGGTTATGAATAAGCTAATTAATTATTTGAAACATTTATTCAACTACTCCTGGAGAAAATGGCCGAGGTCCCTCCCCTCCCTTAACTACACCCTCCCAGGCGCACCCTCAAATCTCCAGGTATTTCCAGATCCCGGAGCTGGCAACCCTATTCTACATGAGAGGTAGTAAACTGATGAATGCCAGCATAGGAGGGCAACATGAGGAGAAGGCCTTGGTATTTTTGACATGTTTGCTGGCCCCTGGGTCAACTGGTTGGCCACTGTAGGAGATAGAAGCCTGGATGCACCATGCTGGATGTACCACTGATTTGATCCAATATGGCTATTCTTGTGCTTTTTCCAGGGGTGGGAAAGGAATTCAGGCTCACGGGAAAGAGACAGTCTTTGGGATATGGCAGTTCTCTTGCACATGGTGCCACTACAGGGCTCTTGACTGAGATGGAGCAAAACCCAGTGGCCCATATGAAATAAGTCAACTGATTCTGGGCAGCTTCCTGAGCTGGTCACTGTAGGATGTTTTCCTGCCACTACAGAGCAGAATCTGTAAAAATAGGTTGTTAATGGGTATTTTAACTTGGACTTTGTTTTAATACAACATACTGAATGGAAAACAGTGGGCGGCAGGGGGGATAGGAAGGTCAGTATCATCAACTTGCTCAGGTTTGTTACCTGGTGGTCAGCTCTCTTCCTCAACCTTCTTTCAAAGCACCTGGATTAATTAGAAATATTAGCTGCCCGAGCAATGTTGCCTTGTGACTTCAATAAACACAATGCTATTATTCATGGGCATTTGTTGTTCTTTTAAACAAAGAACCACCTCCCTTTAGCAGTAATAGCTTTGCAGAGTAAGGATGTGAATGCTGAAAGAGAGCTGTGTCATGGACACTTCAGAGCCATGACAATAAAAATATAGATCACTCTTGGACAACTGAACAGTTTTAACTCAAAAGAATTAAAGGCCCTGCTTATGTAATGCTAGGGTTTTCATCTTTGAGCAGAGAAAAGGTTGAAAGGAACAAGGAAATAAGAAATAAAAGGCTGAGATAGATATCTCATATTTATAAAAGCCTATGAGAAATAAATAGGGAATCAAGAGTAACAGTAGATTTACTACATGAACTGGAGAATATAAATTCAAAATCTGGCCTTCTCTTGAAAGTTAATGATGACAAATTGTTTACAGCAGATACGCAACAGTGCTGGTAATGTCTTTAGCCAGCATAAGACATACTTTATTTTATGTCTCTAGTAAAATCTTGTTATTGGCCCAAAGACTACTCTGGGTGACCTGGGTGACCCTCAGAACTGCTTCAGGGTTATGTTTAACACTTACAATTGAGGCTGAGTTTCATATATACATGTCCATTCTTTGAAGACTGCATCACATAATGTTTTACATGTGTGAACTGTCAATAAAGACTTTATGCCATAGATAAAGCCTTCATATGAATCCATACCATTTCAAATGCACTGCTTTTCAATGGCATATGGTTGCATATTCACCTCTATGTAAAAACATAAGAATGTAAGAATTTAAGAGCCCTGCTGGATCAGACCAGTGGCCCATCTAGTTCAGCAGCCTGTTTCACACAATGGCCAATCAGTTGCCCTAGAGCAGAGGTATTGAACTCATTTGTTACGAGGGATGGATCTGACATAAATATCACTTTGTTGGGCTGGACCATGCATGCCATCAAATATAACATGAGGTACTAGAGATATAAACTTTATAAAGATTATTTCAGATGCTGAATGGCAATGGGGGACCTGATTGGATTATGTGTGATGTGCAGTGGGGTAGTAGGCATGGAGACATAAGCACTGGTAATGAAACAGGAAACCTAGGTCTCAATTTGGTACAGGAGGATTCAGTCCAGGAGGAGGCAAAGAATAAATGGAAATAAGTCTGAAGAAGTGAGCAGTGACTCATGAAAGAACATACCCTACCACAAATTTTGTTAGCCTTTAAGGTGCTACTGGATTCTTAGTTTTTCTTTTGCTATTAGAAACCACAACATTCAAAAACCATTGGGGGGACATTTTAACCTTCCAGGACCTTCAGTTGCTGACCTAAGAGTAGCAGTTCTACTACAAAGGAATTTCAAAGGGAGATTAGAAAGAGAGACTGCTGAATTGCAAATGATAATGAAGCTCAACACAATGTATTCTCCTGGACTGAATTGAGACCTAGGTTTCTTCTCTCATTACCAATCCCTGCTATTGTCATTTGGCATCTGCAATAACTTCACTCCCCAAGATATAAGAACAGATGGACTCACATTCTAGCTGTATCTGAAGAAGTGAGCAGTCACTCATGGCCACTGTCATTAAGTGTCATTAATAGTCATTAAGGTGCCACTGGACTCTTGATCCGGTTCACTAATAAAGAATGCCAGCTGTACTGTATTGTTAGGTTTCCTAATCCCCCATCTGTTAGAAGTGGAAAGGGGGATCTCTCCAAGTGCCATGGGACTCCATCTCTCCCTCCCTCCCGCTCCCTCCCTCCCTCCCGCTCTCTCTCTCTCTGAAGAAGTGCACAGGCACACAAAAGCTTATTCCTGTAAAACATTGTTGGTCTTAAAAGTGCCATGGGACTGTCAGCAAGCTGCCATTGTATCTGATGTTACCTGCTTCACATGCCTTGTGCTCTCCCCCCCCCCCCCGGGTTTAGACTCGTTCATTAGTCTTATTTAGACTGCTTCATTATGCTTCTCTGTGTTTTGCGGAACTGGCCAAGGTCCGCCTATGTACAGACTACCGGGGTTTAAATGCTATTTCTTAGACAAATGCGTACCCCCTCCCCCTGATAAAAGACTTGGTCGCGGAAGCCACCAAAGGGAAGATTTTCTCCAAACTTGATTTGAGGGATGCCTACTTCCGTGTGCGGATCAGGGAGGGCGATGAAGGAAAGACTGCGTTCAACATCCCCCTGGGGCAATTTGAGTACTTAGTTATGCTGTTCGGGCTTCAAGGGGCTCCGGGGGTCTTCATGAACTTGATTAATGAGGTCTTACATGAATATTTGTTTAAGGGTGTGCTTATTTACTTGGACGACATTTTGGTGTACTCCCAAGACCTCCCCTCCCATGTCAAATTGGTTCGAAAAGTGCTCAAGACGTTACATAAGCACAAACTGTTTGCTAAGCTTTCCAAATGTGAGTTTCACCAATCACACATTGACTTTTTGGGAGGAAATGGACCCCGGGAAAATCAAAGATGTGGTTGATTGGGAACCCCCCAGAACCAGGAGACAGCTACAAGCATTCTTAGGATTCTCTAACTTTTATAGATTTTTCATTAAGGGGTTTGCCCAAATA
>NW_015161448.1:390578-397410 GCF_001447785.1 Gekko japonicus
TCTGTGTTTCACATGAGTGTTTTGAAGAAGGACACCGGCCAGGGTAAATGGAGACCTGCGCGTGAACCCCCTCCTCCCCTCTTGTCGATGGGGAGGAGCATTTTGAAATCGCTGACATCTTGGATTCCAGAATTAAACGTGGTAAATTGTGGTATCTTATCCAATGGATGGACTTCGGACCCCAGCACCAAGAATGGGTGGAAGAAGGGTATATTCGGGCCCCTTACATGCAGGGGCTTGGGAGGGAACCTTTGACACGCGCATGGTCTCTGACGAAATCTCTGAGGCTGTTTGGAAAACGAAACCCACTCAGAAACTGTGGTGCAAAAATGCTAGACAACAGTGGGGGTGGTGTCTCTAGGACCCCGGGGGTGGGGGGAGGTACCCCACCATGTCCCAAACTTCCCGAACTGGTTTGGTTCATCAGAGCAGCTGGGTCCAGGTTTTCCCAGTTTGTGCCCCATCCTGTCAGCTAGCTGCCATTGTATCTGATGTTACCTGCTTCATATGCCTTGTGCTCTTCCCCCCCCCCCGGGTTTAGACTGCTTCATTATGCTTCTCTGTGTTTTGCGGAACTGGCCAAGGTCGTGCAGCTGGTGGGGGGGAGTCGGAGCTTCGCTAAGCTTGTTATGGTTATCTACCCTGTGAACTGAACCTGTGTTGATGGTATTGGACTGTTACATTCCCATGGAATAGGCGCACGTTTCCGAGTTCTATTCCCGCCAGCGGGAACTGGCCTCATTGGCCCAACATGGCTCAAATCCCTTTTATATGCTACACTTGTGTATTGGTAGTTATTCCTAACAATGTTCTTGTTCCTGTCTGAACCATCGCTTTGAAATAAACCTTGCTTTGATTCAAACGTGGAGTTATTTCGAATGCCTGGGGATCCAACAGGGACTTCATTTCTCTGTGTGTGTCTGTCTCTTTCCTTCCCCCTCCTTCCCCACAGGAGGGGGGGAGGAGCCCTCAGCCAATTGAGGGAAGGGAGGCTTGGCTTTCTTTCTCTCCTCTATGAAGCAGGAAATAGAAGAGACTGGGCAAAAGGATCTGTGATGCAGGAAACAGAAAGCGGCAGAGAGCCAATTGCTCGTGGGCTAGATAGGAGCCCTACAGGGGCTGGATCAAGCCCTTGGGCCATAAGTTTGACACCCCTGCCCTAGAGTGACAACACAGGACAGAGATGACTAAAGTTCTCTCCAGATGTTGACTTCTAACACTGTAACTGAGAAATTCACTACCTCTGAATATGAAGGTTCCTTTAATCAGTCATCAAGGGCTAATTCACACACACATCCATCACTTGATTACTGTGATGAATTGCATGTATAAACAAGCCACCACAGTGCATGTGACCTCACATGACCATAGACAAAATTCAGTTTACTGAAGGCTGTTCAAACTTTCACTTGATAGTAATCCAGAATAAAATAATTAAGTGTGCAGAAAGAAAGCCCTGATCTTGATAGCTCAGGCTAGCTCAATCTCGTCAGATCTCAGAAATTTAGCATAGCATTCCAAAGAATACCAGAGGTGTGACATGGAGCCAGGCAATGACAAACCACCCCTGAACAATTCTTGCCTCAAAAACCCTATGGGGTCACCATAAGTGAGCTGTGACTTGACAGTACTTTCCACCTTTCCACCACCAGAGCAATAAAGTGATTGAAATGCATTGTGAATAGACAACTGGAATTAATTCAAGCAGCTGTTGCTACTTAACCCCATTTATTTATATTCAGGTAGGTGGAGGATCTCACCTTTCCACACAAAGACTCTACAGTACTAAAGACCTCCCAGCTATTCCTTCATACTGTAGGAACCAGACTAGACAAATATCTAGGCATTTATAACGGGTGGGTGGGTGGATGATATATATTTTTTAAAAAGTGCAAGTCATCATACCATAGTAGGATAGGGTCTTAATTATGTGTGCTATCTATCTTTGTTTTATTAACGTATGACTCTGCCTAGGTAATTAATTTCCCACCTGAAGCTGCAAAGGCAATATCACCTAGCCAATTGAAAAATGCCCCAAGATTTAACATATCTGCTACCATGGCGACCACTGTAAGCTGGGCTAAAAAAACCTCTCAAAATATAGCTCAGGCAACAGAAGAATGAACTAATTAAACCCCCCTCTGTTATCACCCATGTACAGAATCAAATGCTTTATGTATATTTAATGATTCAATGTGAAACAAAGGGTGTTCACTCTAACCATGTAGACACTCTGACAAGATTGACTTCTTTGAGATTATGTTACTTCAATAATAAACTTCACCTCTGCAGCCATTTCAGGTTTTTTCCCATGTACAGTGGGATTAAAAATAATGGGTCAGAACATCAATAATATATTAAACGCCACATCTATAAACAGAGCTGGATTGGCAGTGCAATAAATCTACCATTCTTTGCACATTTGCAACACTACATCTTGCATTTAATGATGTGATGTTTCTTTGCCACCAAGAAGTGCTGAAAGGAGCCCAAAGCTGAGACCAGCAGCCAGTCTGAGGTGCCTCACAGATATCTGATGGGACAAAGAGAGAAGGATAGATCTTTCAAACTGTGCCCTCCAGGTTTCTTGTTGCAGCATTGGACTCTACTTAATGGGCATGGAGGGATGTGGCTGATGTTGCTCGGTCATCTATTACTCTCCGTTGGTGCTTTGCCAGAGATCCATTTTTGCATGTATGTTTGATGAGAGTAAATTCAGCAGGTAATCCTGCTCACATCCACTTTCTCAGCATCCATATAGGCAGTACTTCCAGTTGCCACTTTGTTGGGATATGGAAGTATTGTTTATGTATGCTAATGTTACCTAGTTACCTTAGGACCAATTAGGTATTAGGCACATTTTTTTCCTTCTCTCCAGAGATAGGGTTGTAATATTCTTAACGAGGTGACCTTACGATAGCTATTGGCTGATTAATATTTTGGAAGATACTACATGCTGTTTGGCACGTACACAGGGGGTGGGACCTTGGGGGGGAACTTCTCTTTCCTTTGTTCTACTCTCAGACCAGAGAAGAAGAGTAACCAAGATGGAGCTTAGAACTAGTTTGTAAGCAGCAGACCAGCCAGAGGGGGAGGGACCCACGAGAGCAGGGGAGGCATTTAAGAGAGAGGAGAGAACAGCTGGGGACCGGACTGATAGGTGTGAGGAGTGGAATTTGGAGGAAGAAAGAGAAAGGCAGATGGTCCAGAGGTGGGGTGAGAGAACCAACCTGGGTAGAAGAGACGTGGGCAGAGTCCAGAGAGGGATGGAGATGGCAAACAGCTAAGGAGGGAGACACTGGGGAAGGGTCTCTCTCCAGCGTCAGAGGACAGATTGTGAAGCAGCCAGGAGGGGTGGGGCCCATCCCACCCAGAACAGCTGAGGGGGACGCCAAGCCAACAGGAGTGTTAGAACTCCAGAAGTGCCTCCCTGCAGGCTTCCCAGGACTCAGGTTGGACTTGAGGGGGGAAGGGCTCGCCCAAGGCTGCAGGATTAACTCTGGGGAAGCAGAGACAGGACTGGGTACTGTACAGGGGTTCGGTGAGGGAGCACTGGAGACACATGGCTAGTGATGACCCTTGTAGCTGGATGCTATAGGGACTTCCTGCAGCTTCTCCAGGGCTGAAGCCATTAATCTCTTACACAGTTAGATAATGTTGTTATTTTAACCCAGGTAACCCTTCCTTTATTTTCTTGTAAACTTTTCTTAAAGCTAAATACACAGGCATGCTGTGTTGCTTTATTCCCTATTCACACTAGCTCTCTAAATATCCAACACACTTAGAAGGGTACCTTAAGATTTGTGAATATATAATCACTATCATGTGTTTTTTTAAAAGAGATGGACTATTTACCAACAACTTTTTTTAAAAATAAAAAACATAGATATTAACTATGTACTGAAGGTAAAATGTAGTGGAGGGGGTTTTTCTGGCCACATTATTACTTCTCACCTCCAGTTTATATGTGCAGGTGTCACCAAAATCAGCCTATGACAACCTAGCCTCATTCCCTCACTCAGTCACAGGATTTTCCCTCCATTTTTTCTTCCTTTCTGGTTGAGCAGGCCTTTTATTTTCTTCTTTTTCTGAAGATCTATGGCTGTCCCTGTCACTTTATTGTATTTTGATGCTGGAAGAGACAAGATCATCCTCTTAAACTTCTGAAAATGGCACATGAGAGGCTTTTTAAAGTTCAAAAATAAGGTATTTTATTAAATGTAGAAGGGAAAGGGTCTGGTGAAATCAGGGGTAAAATGCCTGAGGTAAATCAATAATAACTCTGCAGTAATTAAATATTTTCACAAACTATAGTTCATATGTTTCCAGTACCTGAGAGTTTTAAACTTTTCACACAGTCTTAGAATCTTTGAGATGAGAGGCTTTTGTTTCAGTGTTTCCTAAACACTCCAGTATACTTTCTTGAGTTTAACTGACTCTTCAGGTTTCAGGAGGCAGGGATACACTACTAAGTACCCAAATTCCTTCTCTGAACACTCCAGGGATCACTCCAATCTTTGAGCTATATCTGACTAGAAGATTCTCTTTTTCTGGCCTGAATGGGGATCTTCACTGATTCTCCCACTCCTCCTTGCCAACCTTCCCAGCCCTCAGTCAGTGTTAAACTTTTCTCAGTCACTGCTAAACTCTTCTGAATCAGGTCTACAGTGTTCTCAGTCAGAGCTAAACTGAGTCCTCTTCAGCAGTCAGTTTCCAAGTCCTTCTGCTCAAATGATGCTAACAAATCTAATCCCTTTGAACAGCCTGTTACTCAAGGCTATCTGGCTCTGTGAGGCAATAACCCTTCACAGTCCTTTACGTGTTTGCACAGTGCAACCCTATGTGGGAGAATCAGTGAAGATCCCCATTCAGGTCAGAAAAAGACAATCTTCTAGTCAGAGATAGCTGAAAGATTAGAGCGATCTCTGGAGCATTCAGGGAAGGAATCTGGGTTCTTAGTAGTATATCCCTGCCTCCTGGAACCTGAATAGGCAGTTAAACTGCAGTGCAAGCCTACGCATGTTTACCTAGAAGAGTCCCAGTGATTTTAATGAGATTCCCTAGTAGAAAGAAGCTTTTTATACTGTTGCCTATTAGGAAGAAACTTAATAGGAAGAAGCTTTTTATACTTTTTTATACTGTGTCAGCTAGCTGCCAAAGAGTTCTGTATAACATTCGTGCGTTCTCTCCACTGCCAGCCTGTCTTTCCCCTGCTCATGCCTATTGCTGACATT
Organism: Gekko japonicus; assembly: GCF_001447785.1. Taxonomy (NCBI): domain Eukaryota; kingdom Metazoa; phylum Chordata; class Lepidosauria; order Squamata; family Gekkonidae; genus Gekko; species Gekko japonicus. Next base: position 395,813 of record NW_015161448.1, read on the forward strand.
CCTTTCTGTAAACGCTAGTAGTATGCTTGGTAACATGTTATCTTCCAAGGTTAACAGGTGCGGAGTGGTGTCTTCTGCTTTTATCTATAATGAGCTAGTGCATGGGAATGAAATAATTGTTTATCTGTTTCAGGCCGTTGGGCTCCCAGGCTTTTAGGCGCGAGGTTTAACAGACCTGTGAAAGCGGGAACCATATTGATTGGTTATGTCTTTGTATGAATCTGTTTAATATCTTGGACCCTGCATTTTTGGGTCATTCTAAACACTCCTGCTGTTCCAGCTTCTTCATTGCTTTAATAAACACTACTGTTTCATACACGTGTGTTCATCTGAATGCGTGGAGGATCGGACATACTGTCCCTACATCCTAACACTTCCTGAAATGTTTAATTCCTCCCACCACCTGATGATTTACAGTTTAACACTATTCCACATTCAGCCTGCAACAGCTGTGCAACACAAGGAGGTAATATTTCTTGGAGTCTGGCCATAAAAAGCCTACATGCCCTTGGACCGTCATATCTGAATGATTCTTTCTCCCCTAAGTCCCCATCATGACAGCTTTGCTCATCTGAACAGGGCCAACCTGCAAATGGGCAAGATCAATAACTAACCATACATGATGTTGTGGTTTTCCCCCTTGAGAAAAGGTCTGCCTGAGAATGTTAAGACGGACCCCACACTTCTGTCATTCCATAAATGCAGCAGGGCTATACTGTGATGCAGTGGTTCGAGAAGGTGCTGTACTAAAGAGGAGACTGTGAGCTATACAAATATACATAGTATCATTTGTTCTAATAGTCAAGTGTGAGCCCATCTGTAGATACTTAAATCTATGAACTGGGCCCACACTGATAGATAGTGGCAATGGTGGTGGGGGGCAGTTGTGGTGGGCCTGGTGGCAGAGGACAGGAGCTGAGCCGGGCATGGCAGCAGCAACAACAGAAAAAGGAGTGTTAGGAAGGGGGAGGGATACCCCCCTCAGTTTTGCAGGTCCCCACATATCAATTATCTGTTTGCTGTATGTCTTTTCTTGTTCTCACTTCATTTCCCCCCCCCCCCAATCTATATGATTTCACTTTTTGGTATTGTTAACGTCTTATGTTTAATATTTAGGCTTTGTTTCAAATGTCTGTAATCCTAGTCCTATTAATTATCAGATTCTTATTCTATTGATAGTGGTAGCCAACCCCCTGGTGGGGCCTGGAGTTCTCCAAGAATTACAGCCTATAGAAATCAGTTCCCCTGGAGAAAATGGCAGCTTTGGAAAGTGGACTCTATGGCACCACATCCCTGCTGAGCTCCCTCCCTTCCACAAACTCCACCCTCCCCAGTCTCCATCCCCACATCTCCAGGAATTTCCCAACCCAGAGTTGGCAGCCCCAGCATATCTGGATTTACACTGTGTATTCCACCTTGAGTCTCAGTGAAAAAAACCAGACTATAAACAACATAAATACCTTTTTAAAAATCAGCTCATTTAAAAAATATGAATTCAGAAGTCATTGTTGTATTTTAGATGACAATGGAACTCTATCTCAGACTGCACTGAGAATTCAGTTCTGTCATGCTACAGGCTTAAGTTACCCTGAAAGGCC
>NW_015161448.1:397461-404504 GCF_001447785.1 Gekko japonicus
TAATCCAGTTTTTTGTTTATGTGCTTAGTAGTAGGGCTGTACAACATCTTCCAGTTTAAAGCAGTCTTTGCATGTTCTGTTACTTATGGTTGCATCCTGACAACTGCATCTCGTCCCCCAAAAACTCACCTCTAAAAGTATTTCTAAACTGTCCCATTTCATCTCTCCTTAATCTGCATAAGAGTGCGATAAACAAAAATTTGGCCAAATAAAAGCAAGGTTTGTTTGCCAAGATGCATCAAGCTTAAAAAAAAAGAGAGGCAAGAATGCTTTTGCTTAACCTGACCACCGAACTGATTAAACTTTACATGGTGCTGATGTTACAATATTCACAAAATTCTGCACATTAGTCATCTAATAGAACTAATAAGGAAAACATGAGTGCTGACTGCATTCACATGACCACAAAAGAGAGGCCTGAATAGCTCAATCTGTCTATATCTCAGTCAAGGGTATAATATCTTCATTAACATTTTCAGATTTTCTTTTATTTATGCCAAGTTTATTAATGCTTTCCCAGTCATCTTTGTTTTCCTGCCAATAACCATTATTTGGTTGACAGTAAAGCAATCAGAGTTTCACTGAATCATATTTTTTTCTTTAAGATAATTTGCAGCCCACATAACTAGGAGTCCAGTGGGAACGATAGATGTTTACAGTACATTTCATTGTTTGTGTTCTACCTTCCCATTATTAGCCACACTTTTAAAAAGTTCTTTCTGAAGTTAGAAATGTTTGTTACATAAAAATCTTCTCTGGAAATCCTAGTAGGGTTGTTTCTGTCACTGGGCACTTCTTGTGTCCCTTGAGTTCTGAGTTATGGGGAGCCAATCTGAAGGATGGACTTGAAAAGGCAGAGACAGTCCTAGTGATTCTGAGGTACTAAGTAAAAGTCTAGAATGGGCCCCCAGAATCACTGCCACCACTCGCCAGCCTCCCCAAGCAAGGCATGACCCTCACCGTGTATGAGGGAGGTGAGAGATGTTCCTACACGCCAGCTTCCTGAGCCTCAGATGGAATGGGTGAAAGTGGCAGCTGCTGAGCCAGCTGCCCAGTCCTCAGATAGAGCAGTGCAACTGGCAACAACAAGAGGGAGGTGGGGCTGTGGCCAATCCCAACCTCCCAGGCCCAAGGCAGCTTCCCCTGTTGCCCATTGTCTGACTTCCCTTGAAGAAAAAAAGAGGGGGGGGGGTAAACCTGCAACCAACCAACAAACCAAGCCTAACCAGGAGAATGAGTAGCTGAACACCTTTCAATAGCCTATTGACACTGACATTTTAATTTTAGGTACTGTGAAACAGTTGTATTAATACATAATTCATAAGGAACCATTGATGAAGACAATACATCGGAATGCTTTTTATTCCAAGTCAGACCATCAGTATATCTGTCTCAGTAGTATCTGACTGGCAGCAGCTCTCCAGGATCTCAATCAGAAAACAAAAGTCTATTCCCATACCTACTACCTGAGTTTCTTTGATACAGGTGGTTGGATCTGAGACCCTTTATATGCTAAGTATGTGCTCTGTCATTCAGCCATGGCCCCTGAGCTGCAGCAAGTATTTCAGCTTTCATTACAGGACTCACTTCTGTTTGCTGTGCACTGTAGAAGCCTTTCCTTTTTACCAATGCAGGTGGAGTGTCCTGTGCACAATTAGGAGGCAACAGACATGTTCTAGAAATCCTTTTCCTGATTGCTAGAAGTGACTTTCTAACCAACCTCTGGCTCTCCCCTCTATTAAAAGAAATGTAGCACATTCCCAGAATTTAGGGGAACCTATGAGCATTTGGCCACCAAATGAGGAGGGAGCACTCACTGGAGAAGACCCTGATGCTTGGAAAGATTGAAGGTCAAAGAAGATGGGGACGGCAAAGGATGAGATGGTTAGACAGTGTCATCGATGCAACGAACATGAAGTTGAGCAAACTTCAGAGGATGGCGGAAGACCGGAGGGCCTGGAGGGAGCTGGTCGATGGGGTCGCAAAGAGTCGGACTCGACTGTGCGACTGAACAACAACAACATGAGCATTTCGCCAATTTTTAAATGACAGAAACACAGAAAGGAATCATGAATCAAAATATTGGATTTCTTTTTTAAAAGGAAAGCATTGGAATTCCAGACATATCAAAAGAACAATAAAATGGCATTCTAGCTACTTTCCTAATTGCCTTGATGATCAAAGGTCATGAGCTGACTTACTCAAAAGGTTGCAGGACTGTAATCACCTCAATCCATATCTTACAGAGTTTGGCCCATTTCCCAGCCTTGCAGATGCTTTTACAACTAGGGCATATCTATCAAATGTGTACTGAAAAATAGTAGTAAAAGTAGCAAGGACACCTCCCTTATGGAAATAAAGAAGGTAGAATGATATGACATCGGAGGAGAGACAGAGTTAATTAAAGCCCTCATCAAGGGATATTTATAGACTGTTTAAGCATGGAATTGGTCTTTATGTCAAGTGTTGATCATCTGAGACCTGCAAGATATCAAAATAACTTAAATAAATGGTATGCATGACCTGGCTGAAGAACTTTTCATTCATACCAAACTTCCAAACTGGTTTGTTTTTTAAAAAATCTGATTTTTACAAAACATCTGGAAGTTTCAGGAGGAGCTGTTAGAAGAGGAATGCTTAAAAGTAATGATCTGTTGCATATGATTATACTATAGATATTGATTTACGTTGTATAAATTAATCCTTATTTGTGCATTATAGTGAAAAAAAAATCATTATACCAGCCTACCTGTACAGATTTGTTGTTCTCCTCTAATTTGTTAAAATGCCTTATTTTCACATTCAAAAATTAGTTTTCACTAATTCAACTGTAACTTTTTAAGATTATGCCAGATATAGCTTTTCGCTGCATGGTTTATACAAATAAAATTATTCTCCTACTGTGAGGGAACTTGGAGAAAGGGCAAAGTAGAAAGAGTATTGAAATCTGAAGGAGAAAAAAAAGAATTAAATTGTGCTTTTGCAAGGCTCTCAATTACCGGTTGGTCGAGTTGTTTGAATTACATGTGGAGCTGCTTATGAGAGCTTCAAATGTGACCTTTTCTACCATATTCCATTTTATATCTTTTGTCTCAGCAAGTCCCTGCCACCACCAAAAGGAGTAGGGTCAGGTTATTCATTCAGCTGAACTGAGTAATAAAGTCTTTCCTGTTCTATACTATAGACAGACTAGTGTGTGGGGAAGTACAAAATTGAATATCCATCCCTTTAAAAAAAAATGCTATGGCCATAAAATTGGCATGGACATAAGAATGTCAGAAGAACCCTGCTAGACCAGACCAGTGGTTCATCTGGTCCAGTATCCTGTTTTACAAACTGGCCAGCCAGTAGCTACATAAAGCCGACTAATGGGACACTGAGGCTCCATCCTCCCCCTGATGCCACATCCCAGCTAACTCCAGGTTGAGGGCAGAGCATGGGGCAAGTGGCGTTTGGGGAGGGGGGACTCAGGAAGCAAGTGATGCCATACAATCCACTCACCAGAGCTGCCATTTTCTCTGGGAGAACTGATCTCTGTTTGCATCAGACTCCACTGAAGCACCACTCAAATACTTGCTCTAATGCCGCTCTAATGCTAGATTCAAATGGTATACCATGGGCTGCAACAGCTAGTAGTTCCTCGGTATGGGATTGGGGCTCCCGCTCCCGGCTCCTGGCTGGGAGCTCCCACTCCCAGCCTTCGTTGGGGTGCCTTTGGTGCCAGCTTCGGAGGTTAGGAGTTTGGGAGTGCTCCTGGACCCCACCTTAACGATGGAGGCCCAGGTGGTGGCCACTGCCACTGCCAAAGCAGCCTTTTATCATCTACAGCTGGTGTGGCAGTTGGTCCCCTTCCTTAGCCACGAAGACCTGGCCACAGTGATCCATGTGACAGTCACCTCGAGGTTAGACTACTGCAACGCTCTCTACATGGGGCTGCCTTTGACACAAGTTCGGAAGCTGCACCTGGTGCAGAATGCAGTGGCCAGGTTGGTTGCGGGTGTCAATAGATGAGACCACACCCAACCTGTGCTGAAAGCGCTGCACTGGCTGCCTATAGCATTCCGGATTCGCTTCAAAGTGCTGGTGCTTACCTTTAAAACCCTACATGGCCAGTGTCCGGCATACCTGAGGGACCACCTTTCCTCATACGGACCTCAAAGAGCACTTCGGTCGGGGTCACAACGGCCTAGTGATCCCAGGCTTTAAAGAGGCCAGGCTTGCTGCCACAAGGGCCAGGTCCTTTTGGGTGGCAGCTCCTATCTGATGGAATGAGCTCCCGGAGGAGATCAGGGCCCTGCAGGACCTGTTACAGTTCTGCAGGCCCTGTAAGACGGAGCTCTTCCGCCAGGCTTTTGAATAGGAGCCGCTGCCACCACCACCACCATCAATGGATGACTGCAGAGCAGCACCGCTGGGTTGGGCTGACTGGCCACTTGATCATCATAGCCTACAGCATCCCCCTCTTTGTCCACAATGTGACGTGCAATAGGGAGCGAGTATGTTAGTCGCGATGGATCCGTGGGAGTTGCCCACTGTGTTTAAAGTGTTTTAACTGTATTTTATTGCACTGTGTGCCTTAATTGTTTTTAACTGTGGTGTTGTATTTCACCTTGTGGTTGTAAGTCGCCCTGAGCCCACGTGCGGGGAGGGCGGGGTATAAACGAAATGAATAAATAAATAAATAAATTCTAGATAGAAAAGTGCCCTGCTGGTTTTCCTGGGCAGAGATTCTGCTGTTAACAACACAGGATTGGGACTAGGGTTGCCTTCTCAGCTTGGGAAATTCCTGGAGATTTGGGAGAGCAGCCTGGGAGGGTACAGTTTGAGGAAAGGAGGGAGATCTGCAGGGATGTGATACCATTGACACTGCCTCTGATATCAATGGGTTTAGAAGGGTGTAACTGTGCTCAGCATTTTATTATTTGCTTTGTGTGTACAAAATGGAGGAATACTAATGCATGCAATTCCCCCCCACACCCCTATGCGTACACAAAGAGTAGAATTACTAGGCAGTGCCTGGCAACTGGTGGGAGGATTGTTTGTGGACAGAATCCTGAGAGAAAAAATTAAAAGAAAAATGAGCTGTTGGCTACTTACTGAAAGGACTGACCATAGAGTTCTTGGTGATTCCTAGAGCTACCCAGAAGTGATAGGGGTAGCTCTAGCAATCAGCAGAAGCTCTATAGTAACATTACTTCTGGGTAGCTCTAGGAATAATCAGGAACTCTATGGTCAAAACTTCTCGTAAGTAGATTAGGCCTTAAAAAAAAAAGTTCCCCAGGATAATTGTGCCACTCCTTTGGCCCCAGTTTCTGTCTACCAACCAGCTGAGCCTCCACAAGGAAGGGTTACAATTGGCTGGAGGTCTCCTACCATAAGCAGGCAAATGGGAACCCTAGCACATACTCATGCGACATGAAATGGTATAGCCCAAGCAATCTTGCTTGCCTGATTTTGTTGAATTCATAATTTTTGCAAGTTAATACTTCAAACAAATCAAAATTTATGTATTCCTTTTTTATTAATTCGATTTGCTATCCCGCCCTAACCCCTAAGGGTCTCTGGGCGGCTTACAGAGGGTGCTAATCACATTTACAGAATCTAACCTAGGGCCACAGACATACAGGGGTGGTGACTACCCTACCAGGCACCCTTTTTGTGGTGGATCTTCGGTTGTTGTTCTTGCGGGCGGTAGTCGGCGGCGTCCTTCTGGTGCTGGTCTTTGGAGTTCCCTTCTTCCGGCTGTAGGGATTCAATTTCCGGGCCAGGATCACTCGCACTTCCGTGCATGCTCCGCTGCGGCCTCTGTCCCAATGAGGCTCTGGCCTGCTGCATTGCTCCGCCTCCGCGCCAGTTGGTCTGGCCTCCTTTGCTCGCTCGCTCCTTGCCTCCCCAGCCACCATTTTTCTCCATCACCGCTGTCGCCACTGCTTCGCTTCGCCGCTCGCCTCTGCCACACAGGGCCGGGTGCCTCCCCGCTCTAGTAGCAGGTACCCATTAGTCTATTCGCCCTTTAACGGGCTTTCGAGCCACTGGGTGGGCGGGAGCTGGGACATAGGGCCAGGCGCTCACCCCGGCCGCAGTGGGACTTGAACAGCCGAAGCTGTTCGGCCAGATGTACGTGCAGGCATCTCTTACCGCCTGTGCCACTGCTCCCATACCATCTGAAATGCCATCTGAAACATTTCCATAGGGTGATCCTGTTGAGAGAGGGTTTTTTTTGACTAGTGCCTTTTCTTTGCAATGCTCTCACTCATCCTTGTGCCTTGTCCCTGCTCTTCTTAATATCTTAAATACACTATTCTTAACAAAGGCATTAGTCTGACTGCTTTCATTTTTTGTATTTATGGGTTTTTCTTTCATTCTCATTTTCCCCCTCCTCCTTAGGAAATTGTATTTTTGTTTCAGCTCTGTACTGCTGATTTTCTGGCTGCTGACTTATTTTGTTGGGTATTCTAAATGTAGGTTCTTATATTGTTAGATGTTATATTGTTGTTTGCTGGCCCAAGAGCCTGATGGTTGAGAGGCAGAATATTAAAGTAATAAACAATAAACCTATCCAGGTTTACTCAGAAGCAAGCCCCACTTTATTCATGGGGCTTATTATTGACTCTACCCTCCAAAGCAGTCATTTCCTTCATGGGAACTAATGTTGCCAACCTCCAGGTGAGGACTGGAGATCTGGAATTACAACTGATCTCCAGATGAAAGAGATCAGTTCCCCCAGAGAAAATGGCTGCGTTGAAGGGTGGAGTTTAAGGTATTATACCCTGCTGAGGTCACTTCCAAGCTCAAACCTCATCCTCCCAAATCTCCAAGAATTTCCCAGCATGGAGCTGGCAACCCTAAGAGGAATTGATCTCTGTATTGGGGCAATCCACTGTGATTCCTGGGGAATGGTTGCTGCCACTGTTGCTGGGGGGGAAGGAAGTAGGTGGGAGGCCAGGAGAATGACAAGGGCAGAAAGAGTGATGGGTTGGGGGCAGAAAGGAAGTGACAGGGGTGGAGAGAGAGAGTAAGAAAAGGGGTGGCAGGAAGGAGAA
>NW_015161448.1:404635-420007 GCF_001447785.1 Gekko japonicus
AAGAAGAAGAAGAAGAAGAAGAAGAAGAAGAAGAAGAAGAAGAAGAAGAAGAGATTGGATTTATACCCCGCCCTTCACTTGGAGTCTCAGAGCGGCTTACAAACTCCTTTCCCTTCCCCTCCCCACAACAGACACCCCGTGAGGTGGGTGGGGCTGAGGTGGGGAGATAGGATAGCCACTCCCACAAGTTTCTTGTGGGTCCCCACTTGTGGTTTCCTATTTTAGAATATTTGATTGAACAACAAGAAACTACAAGTGAGGTTGAAAAACTGCAATTATAGTAATACTAGTTTGGATATCATCAATATGTTTGTATCATTTACTTCTCACTACAAGGATGTATAATGTTAACTTCTATATGTTATACAGCTTAACACAGCTCAATTCTGTACCCTATAATTTTTGACACTAGCACTACTCCTTGACTCTGTATGTTCAACTTGAAATTTAATAAAACGCTGTACCAAGAAGAAAAAAACAAGTAAGAGCCCACAAAATTACATGACAGGATGGCAGTTAATGTGACTCCTTAGTGTGCATTCATGTACTTCAAAATTCAGTCATGCACACTAAGTGAAGCTACTGTTGCTGAGTTTTATATCTTGACTCATTCTGGCAATTAGCACCCAATCTAGCTTTCATGCCAAAAAGCAAAATCCAAACATTGGCCCCGAAATTTTAAAAAAAGCACCTGGGTTATTCCTCCCCCATTGGTTGGTTCGCAGTCCTTGTATTCCACCACCGCCCCATAATCTTGAGTAGTTCCCCACAAGGTGCCCCAGTACACAGATCAGAAAGCACCCGTTTCAAAGCCCTACTCTGATAGCATCAGTAATACTATGATCTGCAGTACCTATTACTATGGAGCCGTGGTGGCTCAAGTGGTTAAGACGCTGAACTGCAGGCTGTGGAAGGTCAGTAGTTCAGCAGTTCGAGACCCGAGTGCCACATGATGGAGTGAGCGCCTGTCTCTAGTTCCAGCTCCTGCCAACCTAGCAGTTCGAAAGCAAGAAATTGCAAGTAGATAAATAGGTACCACTTCAGTGGGAAGGTAACAGCGTTCCATGCGCCTTGGTGTTTAGGCATGCCAGCCACATGACCATGGAAATGTCTTCGGACAGCACTGGCTCTTCGGCTTTGAAACGGAGATGAGCACCGCAACCCTAGAGTCAGATTTGACTGGCTTTCGAGCAAGGGAACCTTTACCTATTACTACTGTTGTTTTGTATTCTCCCTTTGGAAAGCTGAGAATTATACCAAAAGTCATAAATAGCAGTTATATTTGGCACTGTGAAAGAGTTGTGACTCTGGCCTCAGAAGCAAGCTGGGAAGCCGTTCAGTGAGCCGATGAGGGCACATAAGTGTATGAAATACGGCCTTGCTTTGTCACTAAAGGAGAAAATATTATGATTTCGTTTCACCCTTATTTTTTTAGCACTTGCAGAGATTGTAAATTTACAGCCACTGCCGAATGTCACTTTACACCCTACCACAGACTCAAATGATGTTACTCTAGGCTTCTGGCTGCGGTTGAGGCCCCAGGAAAACAATGAGAACCACCTGCTAACTGAATCATACTATTTCTTGGTAATGAAGTGGAGTTTAGATTTATAGCTTCACCATCTGGCTGACACAGAAGACTTCAAAGAACTCACAGTGGAAGCTACAGATACCTCATTTAACAAAAGTTCAGATGGGCTGATACTTAAAGACAGAGAGTTTTTGCTTTGCTCTATTAGTTTCAGTTAAGAGTGCCCAAGAGAACCTCCCTGTGGAATGTACCTGTGTTTTTTGCATGTCAGAAGACATTTGCACACAAATCTTCTCAAATGTACAATAAATGGTCCCAAACAAGGACCAAATTCAGCGCAGTCTCAGGAAAGCTAAACTGACACAGTTGCTTTAAAGACTTACCCAGAGGGCTGCTTTCCCTCATGGCTGATTCAATGCTCTGACACCTGGTGGGGGAAGCAAGAGGTACCAATTAGTGCAGTGGTTTTGCATTACACTTGCTCTTAGGGATGCCAGCCTCCAGACGAAATCTGGGGATCCCCCAAAATTACACCTCATCTCCAGACTACAGAGATCAGTTCTCCTGGAGAAAATGGCTGCTTTGGGGGGGAGGCTAAACAACATGGCATTGTATCCCACTGAGGTCCTTGTCCTCCCCAAGCTCCATCCCCAAATCTCCAGGGGTTTCCCAACCTTGATCTGGCAACCCTAGCTCCCCCCTTCCCCTGCTGGTGGCCAGCAAGGACCTGGCGACTCTAGTTGCTCTTCTGGAGTGCGCTTGCAAGGCACCTTCCCATTCCTGCTCTGCTAAATCCTGCTCTGCTGTTAGGTCCAGCAGGGATCCATAGATCATACTTGCCACAGCGCTTGTCAGACTCAGAATCACAGACGCGAGGAAGCCAGCAAATGCATGTATCAGGAGCATGCAGGTTCCAATACATGTAGTTGCCATGTTGTCTGAATGGGGGCACCATGGGTATTTTGCATGTGCATACAGCTTCAGAATGCATGAAGTGGAACCTAGAAAATCCAGTCATGTGTTTTTGCATACATAATCTGTATGCAGGTGCGAAACACATGGAGTTCCTCCGTTCAGACAACATGGCTACCATGCATATTGGGAGCAGTAGCCTACTCGTGTGTGCAGACATAACATCTGAAAAGGGCTCATGTGGGTTGCAGATGTTGGCATTCCTAATATCCAAAAGACCCGCCATATAGAAGCAGTCAAATACTTCTCATAGATTAGTGTGCGGTCTATTATGCATGGGCATTTCCCCTCACTTTCACCGTGCATGTTCATCAGGTTTCCTTTGTCGTTCTGCATTGATTTTCCTCCCTTCAGCACTCAGTTTGCTTTCTGGTCACTGTTTCCCCGGGTTTTCTGAGAGTGCTTTTGTGCCAATTTTTCCCCTGTTTCACTTCCAACCTGGAGGTAATTCAAAAGTGTACATATCCCCTTGGATTCCCCCCACATTTCTGCCGCCCCTCAAAGGCCACTCCCCACCCACATTAAGGTCATTCCACACACTCTGCTGGGCATGCATGGAGGGGAGCTGGGCTGAGCCAAGCCACCTCCCCCTTTCTCACTGCTACTGTGCCTGCCCCGTCTCCCCCTCCAAGGATCCCAGCAAAGTGATCCTCCCACCTCCTGCAGGGCAGAGCCAAGCAGAGGCACAGCAGCCTCCTCCTTCTCTTTGTGTCTTTCGCTCCTCCTCGTCTCTGCCATGGCAACCTGCTAGGAAATACAACAATTAAAACTTAATGTATATAATATAAAAATACATGTACTTATTAGCAAAGAATTAAAAAAAACATATAAGGGCCAGGGTTCCCTCTAAGCTGAGTTAGTGTGAGCTAGCTCACAGTTTTTTAGCCTCCAGCTCACAGATTTTTGCCTTGGCTCAGGAAGGAGGGCTCCAGAGCAAGCTAATTGATGCAGTAGCCAAATCGCTCGCTCACAACTTTAATGCCAGTAGCTCACAAAGTAGAATTTTTGCTCACAAGACTCCACAGCTTAGAGGGAACATTGATAAGGGCCCAATTACACCTCATATAAAAATACCAAAATCATACACACAAGGGCCAATAGACCTGACCTGACACGTTTTGGCATCTTTGGAGGCCTCGTTTATACTTTTATTCTGTGCCTAGTGGTTTCACTTCAGAAGTAAGTCAATAGGTTTTTTAGTAGAGAATAGGAATTGTTTATTCATTTTATTATATGTATTTAATTTCATTTTTTACAGCAATTCTTTTCTGATCCATTGTGTATCTATGTTGTATAATTGTATTGTATTATGGTATAACCCAATTTGTTCCTCATTGTGTTTGACCTCTGAAGAAAGCCTAAACAGGCCGAAATGCATCAGGTCAAGTCTATTGGCCCTTGTGTGTATGATTTTGGTATTTTTATATGAGGTGTAATTGGGCCCTTATATGTTTTTTAATTCTTTGCTAATAAATGCATGTATTTTAAATTATATACATTAAGTTTTAATTGTAGGCCCTCTACTCTGTTGGGCTTACCTCTTTAGGTTCTTGATCCTAGGTTTCAGGGTTACGTTTGTTCCCCCTTTTTTGTCCCTAACCTGCTAGGAAAGCCATCAGCCCCCTCCAGCTGGATGGAGCCTGGAACTGCCCCCACCACCAAGAATCAGGTCCCCTGTCAGGCAACTGCCCATTGACTGCAGGATGTGCCAGGGTTTGGACCTCTGCTGCTTCTGCTAGAAGGAATCACTTCCCCACAATAAGTTCGATCTTCACAGAACCACATCTGAGCTCCCCGGAGAGTGAGAGCGAGAGCACAGGAGCAGTAGGGGTCAGGTCAGCCCATGCAGCACTCAGCAGACAGGAATCCTGCCCACTCGAGTGTCCAGAGGTGTTCTGTCCCTTCCAAGAATTAGGGTGCCATTCATTGACCCTTGCCTTCTCACGTTTTCTGCCCCCACCCCATGGATATACTGCACCCCCTAAGTTGGCAAACATGCACAAAGAAAGTAATTTCGGGAAAATGTTTCGATACAATACGAATAAAGTTTTCTATTTCCTTGTGTGTCTGTCTCCTAATAACACAGAGAAAGGAGGAACTGCAGGGAATAAAATATTTTTTAAAAGCCTGCCAAGATCACAACCAGTGTGCAGGATCAAATTAGAGACTTACAAAGAGAAAACCATGCAAATTTGTAAAGAAGGACAGGAAATTGGTGTTACTATATAGCTGCTTTAGAGCATCAGCGAAAATACTGCCCCATTTTTTTCAATTTAGTGGCACAAGGCTAAAAAAAACTCTCCAGAGCTTCTGCCGGAGGACTCTTCCCCCATATGAATTGCAGCCCTCTACAAAGTGCGGTGGAGTAGTAGCCAACTTTGCACATGCACCTGTGCACACACACATTGCCAACATTGCAATGCCAGTGTCAGTGGGTTCCACCATACATTCTATACACTCGACATGTTCTTCCATATTATGAGTTTGTGAGATTCTTTCCCACTTTCCTCAGCGACCGATAAGCCAGAAGATCTCTTAGCCCTGATTACTGACAGGATCCTGTCCTCACTCCTGGCTAGCTAATGAGTTGATTAGCTAGCACTGTATATATGCAAGTCTGTTGCCAGCAGTCATTTGTTCTGGCAACGTCGTTTGTTCAGGACCTGAATCCTTGCATCTCTGCTCCAGACCTTGTGGAACTCTTCTCGGCTTGATCCTCGGCTTTTGACCTTTGGCTTTGTTGACCCTGCGTTCATCTCTGACTCCTCTGATATCGTTGTGATTTATGGACTTGAAACTTTGGTATGTCTGACCCTGCTTCTGGACTGTGATTTAAACCTGCTTGAACCTTGCTACCTGATTTGCCTGGCTTGACCTCGGACTGTTCCTGGACTTTTGCTTGCTTGCGTCACGCCCCCTGGTCCTGCCGTGACATCAGCAGACAGGAATCCTGCCCACTCGAGTGTCCAGAGGTGTTCTGTCCCTTCCAAGAATTAGGGTGCCATTCATTGACCCTTGCCTTCTCACGTTTTCTGCCCCCACCCCATGGATATACTGCACCCCCTAAGTTGGCAAACATGCACAAAGAAAGTAATTTCGGGGAAATGTTTCGATACAATACGAATAACGTTTTCTATTTCCTTGTGTGTCTGTCTCCTAATAACACAGAGAAAGGAGGAACTGCAGGGAATAAAATATTTTTTAAAAGCCTGCCAAGATCACAACCAGTGTGCAGGATCAAATTAGAGACTTACAAAGAGAAAACCATGCAAATTTGTAAAGAAGGACAGGAAATTGGTGTTACTATATAGCTGCTTTAGAGCATCAGCGAAAATACTGCCCCATTTTTTTCAATTTAGTGGCACAAGGCTAAAAAAAACTCTCCAGAGCTTCTGCCGGAGGACTCTTCCCCCATATGAATTGCAGCCCTCTACAAAGTGCGGTGGAGTAGTAGCCAACTTTGCACATGCACCTGTGCACACACACATTGCCAACATTGCAATGCCAGTGTCAGTGGGTTCCACCATACATTCTATACACTCGACATGTTCCTCCATATTATGAGTTTGTGAGATTCTTTCCCACTTTCCTCAGCGACCGATAACACAGAAGAGAATCCCCTAGTGCTCTGCAGTATGAAAAATTGGACTTGGCAGCTGCTTGTCAGTTTCAGAAAAACCCCAGTCAGTTTCAACAGTGGGTTTTCCCCCTTTGGCTGCATTCCTTTCTATTCCCTTTCATTCAATGAACTAACACTAAAATGCATGCACAAAACCTGAACCACAAGGATTTAAATGAAAGGTGCTTGCTGGACATTACTGTGCAGCTGTGATACGACAATTGTGTAAACTTAAAAAAAAAAAAGCTTTGGATGCCACCCCCCTACATGTCACAAGGGACATTCCACCTTGATTTAGAAAAGCACATTTTAAAAATTGTAGCTACAGAATAAATACACCAGAGGAAAAAGAATGGTGTGTAAGGGGGGCACAGAATCCAATCAAGATTAAAGGCTTACTGCTCTGAAAATATGCAGTAAAATGTGTGTGCGCAATGGACCTGTGTCAGCTAAAATGTAGCAAAAGTTTGGATCAGAACTCAGTGGGTCTTGCAATTGTCCAGTACCTTAAAGGATTTTTCTTAGTTTTTATTTAGATAATGCCTATTACTTATACTGCATTCCTGTACAGAATTATCCTGTCTAAGCCCATTGATTTCTGTGAGGGAGTAACTCTGCATACGATTGCACTCTTAGTGCTGTATATTTCATGATTTGTTTAGCAGTACTTCAATTTTATTAATTTAAAATGCTTACAATCTGCCTTTCTCAAGTTTTATATGCATAACTTCTTTTGTGGAAAACTTTCTTACTTATTACATTTTAGGGATGTTTTTATTTATGTATCTTTTTCTTAACTATAAAACTAATATAATTTTTTAAAAGAACCCAGGGAGCAAGCAGCAGGCGGTTTTTAAGGCAAATTTAGATTTTATATTGGTAAACCAAGATGGTATGGATCTACCATGTATGAAAGGAAATGGTTTGTGAAACTGAAATACACAGGAAGGAAGTTATTTAAGTCAATACAGAGAAGCATAAACTGGGAATACGCCATGTGCTGCTCCAAAATTATATACATAATTCCCTACTGGGGATCATTTCAGCTTCTCAAAACATTGCTGGGGGAAGGCAGGAGCTCCTTCCCCCCTCATACCACAGTTCTAAACTCAATGGCTGGTTTCAAACATCCTGCCTCAGAAATGGATTCAAATACATTTTGCTAATGCCATTACACATGGATAAGAGTTGGCAGTAAGGATGGGTGTTAAAAAGCCTTTGATAACATCCCTCATTTAGGGAAACATTTAAAGAGGGTAAGGAGCAGTCATACACTCATACATAGAAACTCTTTCAAATGCTTAACTCATTTTATTTTTCAAGGGCTTCTGTCTGTGACCAGCACATTGGTTCAGCATGGTGTAGTGGTTAAGAGGGGCAGACTGTAATCTGGAGAACTAGGTTTGATTTCCTACTTCTCCTCTACATGAAGCCTGCTGAATGACCTTGGGCCAGTCACAGTTCTCTGTGAACTCTCTCAGCCTCACCTAACTCACAAGGTGCCTGTTGTAGGGAGAGGAAAAGAAATGTGATTGTAAGCCACTTTGAGACTCCTTGGGGTAAAGAAAAGTTGGGTATAAAAACCTAGACTGATTCTGCTGCGTCAAATTTCCCTGCACCTGCATGCCTATTTGTTCACGGCTTTCCATGGTTTCTGCAGATGATTTTGCCCTCCCAGGCATAAAAATGCATTTTCCCCCCTCTTGCTGCATAGCATCCAAATATCCTGTTTCTAGGAAGTTTTTGTAATCACAGCACTGAACCCACATCAACCTAGTGGGTATATCTTTCTCATCCAGTGTTTTTCAACCCTAGGTCTGCCCTCTCCTCCCCTCCACATTGTGGTTCTGTTACCACAGAACAGTTTTTGGTTACTTAGCTTATTGTTTCCATTTCTTTTCTTTGTTTTTTTAAATAGTCTGAGGCAATAGCGTTCCGCTACTTATATTGCGTTCCAACATTAGTTCTCACTGCACAATATGTTTTTTAAAAGGATTTCACATTTTACTGTGAAGAATGCTGCACAAACCTATGTAATGAAGTAAATCTCTTCTGGGGAGGGGGGGATTCACTTATGTGCAGTGTTCCCATAGCATACATGGGGACTCGCGATAAGCAAAGGAAACACCGCAGGAAAGCCCCTACTGCAGAAGTAGTGCCGCAGATTTGCAGCATTAAAATAGACTTTCCTGCGGAGCTTCAGGGCAGTAAGGACATACTGCAAAAACTGTCCTACTCTTCTTCTTCTACATAATGGATGGATATTGTTAATCCTTCTTTAGTGCTTGAAGGAGCTCTGCCCCATTGTCCCCCCAGCTGTGGTGTCTATGGGTTGAGGCTAATGGCATTAGTCAAGGGATTGCTGTCCCATCCCCATGAAGTCACCAAGGCCTCAGGCTTCTGGTCTGAGAACACCCCCTTCACACTCCAAAATGACACCTCGGGGTGCTCACCTAAGCTGTAATGTGTACCACAGTACAGCTACAGGGATAGTATGGGATACTGAGGACCTGGTAATGCTACCTACACCACTTTCAGAGTAGAGCAGGTGACCGGCCCCTATAGGCAGGGGTCATTTTCTGCAGGAGCACACAGGAGCGGAGCTCCGGCAGTATAGAGCCCAGGGGGTGGGAACATGCAACAAGCCCCACCCCCTGCTCCCAGCAGCCCTCAGTCAGAACAAGAAGCAGCCAGTTAAGCTGCAGACCTCCCCCCGGCCCCCTGGTCCAAAACAGTCCAGTGGCACCTTTAAGACCAAGTTTTATTCAGGTACAAGCTCTCCCTCCTCTGAGGACAGATCTACATGTCCCCCCCCCCAATAGCTAGCAATCCAAAACAGTCCAGTGGAGCCTGAGCGGCGGGTGTTGCCTTCTGACACACTTCCGGTGACATCAGGGGTGTGTGGCATATGCAAATAAGTTATGCTAATGAGGTATGCTAATGAGCTCCTGCGCCTCTTTTTCTACAAAATGACCCCTGCCTATAGGACTTTACTCCACCCTGTCCCTGTGCACAATGCTGTGCACAAGCATGCAGTGTCAGCTTGGCCAACTCTACCTTCCTACCAGCCACAGTCAAATGCCACCTCTTCAACTTCACCTTGGATGAGGGAGGAGGTGCCAGAACAGTCTTCTGAAATTGTCATCCACAAAAGAATATCTGGATACATATTCTACTTCATTTCACATGTGTTTTTGGTTGAATGAATACTGCAATTGTATCCCATTCCCCATGGATGTATGTGTATGTGGGAGCTTGTTTGGAATTGGGGAGATGGCACCCCAGTCTGCTGCCCTATGGCCTTCTGTGCATTCTGGTATTACAGTGAAAGATACATAAAACAAGTATATACAGAAATAAAGCAATCAAGGGAGCAAAAAAAAAGTGTGGTATAATATACTTTATACATAACTTACAAAATATTGTAATAGTTTAAGGTTCTGTTCCTTTTCTTTTCAATGTTTCATTAGTTTTCTCTGAAAGGTGGCGAACAGCATAGCAACAACATTTGCAGATGTTCAAAATTGTTGAAGATAGCTGAGCCTAAAGCTGAGATAGATATCTGAGCTTAAAGCAGGTCAGAATGCTTGAAACTTTGGCAACAAAATGAGAAATGAAATTCAGTGTTGATGCAGCCTGGGGGGGGGGAACAACCCTGCCCTCCCCCTCTTGTGCTATGCAGTCTTGATATGGAAACCATCTACCTTGGAATCCTTCCTTAAAGGAAGTAATTAGGCATACAAACAGAAGGATTTTACAGTGAGACTGCAAAAGACTATTCAGCAGTATAAATGTTTAGCTATCCAATGACATTGAATTAGAAAATACAGTCAAGGAAAAAAATCTTATAGTTGTTGAAGTTGGGGACATAAAAAAAGTGCTGATTGTCATATTTACTCCAACAAGAGACATACAACAGTCACATTAACATTCTAAGCAAACAATGAGCTGCTAATGATCTCACCACTGGTTCCTCTGAAGCTATTATTATCATATTAGACAAGCTCATTATGGATGTTAACACTCCACAAGATCTATCAGCTTTCATGAGGAACAAAGGCTATGAGACAAGTACCAAATAGATGCTTTTGCAATAAAGTGGCTGAACATGCATTCATGCTTGTTAGAGCATTTAAATTCTTGCACACCCTAGGTGTGATTTCCCCCCCCCCTTGAAGAATAAACACCTGACTTCATCCTTTGGGGGGGGGAGTATCAGCTCACTAATAAGTAAGGATTCCTTAATCATAGAGAGGTGATTCACAATTTAAAAATAATTATACATTGGAGTTACATCAAACACATGGTACTTAGAGAGTCCTTCCCTCGGCGCCGGCGGGTAAACGAAGGACCAGAGAGAAAAAAAACCGGTGCGATCACACCACGGGCGTCTGGAGGCAGCCCGTGGCAAATGTTTACTAGTACTTTGGAGGTACTAGTTTTTTAACGCGCATTGTCGGATTGTCGGAGGTAAGCCATGGGTGCACTCCACTTCCCAGTTTTTGGGGTGTGATCACGCCCGGATAATCCGCCCACCATCTGTGCCTCTCACACAGCAACTTTGCCGTGTAACCGGGGCCTGAGACTCCTTCAGGTAGTGAAGGCAGGGTATGAATCCAATCTCTTCTCTCTCTTCTTCTTCTTCTTACAGGCAGGGGACAGGAGGAGTACAACCAGAGGAAGGGAGAGATCAGGCAGTGTGGTTTGAATAGAGCAGTGGGCCTGCCTCAACATTCTCCCACCAGACAGAGCTAGTCCTGTGATGACGCTGGCAGCGAATGTGGTTGCCCCAGGCTCCCGGGAGGGAGAAGGTACGGTGAGGGAGCAAGGCACATTCAGGAGGGGGTGTTGCCCTTGTCAGCCCCCTTGCAGTTTCAGACCTGGCTCCCAGGCTCAACTACTGGGCTCAGCACAACTCCCAGCCAGGTTGCCATGCCACCACCGGGATCTCAGCACAGCATCTCCCAAGCCCAGTGCAGCTCCTGGGCTGTGGCATCACTGCCAGGCCCATTGTGGGTCCTGGGCTCCTAGATCTCCACTGCTAGACCCAGTGTGTTTCCCAAGCTGCTGCATCACTCCCAGTGGGTGCAGTGCAGCTCCTGGGCTGCTGTGCCTCCAATGCTGGACCCAGCTCAACTCTTGACCTGTCAGATGCAATCAGGTATTCCGGAGGGAAATTTTAACACCCCCCACTGGTTTTTTAAAGACAGATTTTTCAGCAATCCTGGGGAGTGCCCCAAATTTGTAGAAAAATCTCTTTAGCCTCCACATGGCCCCGATACATGGATTTAGCTATCTGCTAAAGTCATACACATTCTCTATGTTTAGCTATTTACAGATGGGGACCATGGGAGGTTGTTAGAATATAAGAATTACCTGAAACACTGGGAGCCAGTGTTTGCAGGTTCCCAGGGATTTTTACTTGCTTTTCTGTTTTTCCTTCATTTCTGTCTCTCCCAGGGGTTTCAATGGACTTGCAGGCTGCTGCTTGTAATTTTTAAGTGTGCTTGTCAATTTCAAGAGTTTTTTTTTTCCTTTGCAAAGCCTTGGATTTGTTCTGCTGTTATTCTCCAATTTGACATTAGTCCTGTCAAGCTTGCTGGGCATCTGTACAGTTTCTACTGTAGGGATTTTGTGCTTTGACCTTTCTGTTGGGCCTGTACTGCCACAGTGGGTTTTGCTGGGCATCTGTGCATTGTCATTGGGCTTACAAAAGTGTCCTCCCTTGAGTTTCCACTGCAGAGATTCTCTGGTTTCACATTACTTCTGTTGGGCTTGCACTGCCACAGTGGCCCTCAGTTCTGCTGAGCTTGCAAAAGTGCACCCCTTCAGTTTTTACTGGTTTGACTTTTGTTCTGTTGAGCTTGAATTGTCACAGTGGCCCTGGGTTCTGATGGGCTTCTGCACATTGCCATTGGTTCTGTTGGGTTTGCAAAAGTATGCCCCCTTGAATTTTCTTTGCAGAGATTCTTTGGTTTGATTTTGGTTCTGTCTGGCTTGGCACATTGACTTGGTGATTCTGTGGGACTTTTGCAATGGTTCTGTTGGATTTGTTGGCAGTTCTCAGTGATTGCTATTTGCGGGTGAAAAGTACTGGGTTCGCCGCATGGAGGACTCGGACGACGACATGCGGTTGCACACATTTATTGAGTACTTAACAACAACACAATGGCCCTGCAGGGCCAACTATATACACTCCCGTCCCCGGGCCTCCCACTCCATTGGAGGGTTTGAATTTCCCGCCAAAGAGCCTATTGGCCGGCTGGGGAGAGGACTAGGATCCGAGGTCCTATTGTCCTTTTGGAGCCAAGCTCCTCTCTTTCTTGCGGCCGTCTTGTGGTGGGCCGCATACGTAACAGCGGGCATGGGTTTTTTGCCCTGGAAGCAGCTTGCAGGGGTTTCCCCCCTCTTTCCTTAGGAAATAATGGAGGATAGCTGGGACCACCCTGTTCACGGGTCCATAGAATTGAAACTCTTGGTCCAATCTACTTGAAATTTGAGATTATTTAATAGACAGGCTCCAACGGTTCTGCTGCAATTTTGGTGCCTGTACCTTTAAAAGCACCCCTGCCATCTTGAAAATTTCTGCATAGGGAATAATGGGCCCCAAAAGTTCAGAAACCTGGGGGGGGGGGGACCTGAATACCATACCAGTTTTGGAATTCAGGAATTCCAAGAATACTGATATTTTTGGTATCCAATATACAAAAAAAAAACAACCCAAAAAAGTTTTTTTGCACACCCCTAATTCTGTGGTTCTTTAGATCTTAGTCTATGTGTTTACAATTTATCCTCCACTATATACAGATATGCCCAAGAACAGAGTTAGTATAGAAAATCAAAAGGGAAAGCAACACACTGCCTCTTAGTAAGTCGTTCCTCAGATATAAGCACATGTAAGCGTACAGGATCTTGACACCATACTGAACTCCAACACTGCTAGCGTGCTTCAGTCCTGACTGAGGATGATATGAGACCTATTACCAGTATACAGATCAGGGAATGGAGCTTATTAGACAGGTCAAGGTGCTCTTTGAACCTTTAGTAGCAGACAAGCTCCGTGGGATTTAAAGCCCTGAAGACAGCAAAGAACAGTTCTTAGCTAAGAAATGGAGACAGTTCCATTCCATTTTCAGTAGCTTCTGAATGCAGACATATAGTGCTCGTGTTGACATATTGGGGAACAGGAACTTACATTTCAGAGGAACTGGGAGACTCACTGGGATTCTTCTATCATCAGAAACAGCAACAAAGGAAAGCTCTGGTTACTGGCTATCCTGCTGTCACTCCTGCTCTTGAACAGAGGATCCGAGGAAGCCTTTCTCTCTACCAGTTCAAAGAATTATACAGGGGATGGGGAAGAGTGCCTGGCCCTCTTCCTGTAAAAAAAAACCCTCTTCACTAAAAGGCAAGGAGAATCCACTTGTTTCAGAGGATAGCCATGTTGCTCAGTGGTGGAAGAGTTAGATCCAAGATCAGTAGCACCTTAGACACCAACAAGATTTGGGGGGTTTGAGCTTTTGAGGGTCATAGCCAGTGTTCCCTGTAAACTGAGTTTGTGTGAGCTAGCTCACATTTTTTAGCCTCTGGCTCACACATTTTTGTCTTAGCTCAGGAAGGATGGCTCCAGAGCAAACTAATTTATGCTGTAGCCAAATTGCTTGCTCACAGCTTTAATGCCAGTAGCTCCCAAAGTAGAATTTTGGCTCACAAGGCTCCACGGCTTAGAGGGAGCATTGGTCATAGCTCCCTGGGCTTTGATTCTCAAAAGCTTATACCCCAAAAATCTTGTTGGTCTCTAAGGTGATACTGGACTCAAATCTAGGATAAGCTTGCACATGTATTTCAATATGAATTAGATGACAGAAATGAAAAGTCCCAAGTATATAAATAAATTTCATGTTTTGTACATGGCAGCCATGATCTTAAACAAACCCCACAATATTGCTTAATAACAAAACTTCAAGGGCTGTTGAGTTGTCTTGAGATTAAGCTCATGTACAGAATAAAATGCACATTCTTTATGATCAGCTCCATTCTTTTGGCTGTTGCCAATGTTCCCTCTAAGCTGTGGAGTCTTGTGAGCAAACATTCTACTTTGTGAGCTACTGGCAGTAAAGTTGTGAGTGAGTGATTTGGCTACTGCATAAATTAGTTTGCTCTGGAGCCATCCTTCCTGAGCTGAGACAAAAATGTGTGAGCCAGAGGCTAAAAAATGTGAGCTAGCTCACACAAACTCAGTTTACAGGGAACACTGGCTATGACCCTCAAAAGCTCAAACCCCCCAAATCTTGTTGGTGTCTAAGGTGCTACTGATCTTGGATCTAACTCTTCCACCACTGAGCAACATGGCTATCCTCTGAAACAAGTGGATTCTCCTTGCCTTTTAGTGAAGAGGGTTTTTTTTTACAGGAAGAGGGCCAGGCACTCTTCCCCATCCCCTGTATAATTCTTTGAACTGGTAGAGAGAAAGGCTTCCTCGGATCCTCTGTTCAAGAGCAGGAGTGACAGCAGGATAGCCAGTAACCAGAGCTTTCCTTTGTTGCTGTTTCTGATGATAGAAGAATCCCAGTGAGTCTCCCAGTTCCTCTGAAATGTAAGTTCCTGTTCCCCAATATGTCAACACGAGCACTATATGTCTGCATTCAGAAGCTACTGCAAATGGAATGGAACTGTCTCCATTTCTTAGCTAAGAACTGTTCTTTGCTGTCTTCAGGGCTTTAAATCCCACGGAGCTTGTCTGCTACTAAAGGTTCAAAGAGCACCTTGACCTGTCTAATAAGCTCCATTCCCTGATCTGTATACTGGTAATAGGTCTCACTTTTATTAGATTCAGCTTTGGTAAAAAAATTTTTAACATAATAAAAAATTCAGGACTAAATAAAGTAGTGTCATCTGAATTACAAAGGCAAATTAGGTAATTACACATGATGCTGCCTTTTACCGAGACAGACTATCTGAGTCCATTAAGGTCAGTACAGTCTATTCTAAGTGGTGGCAGCTCTCCAGGGTTTAAGGCAGAGGTCTTTCACATTACCTACCACCTGATCCTTTTAACTGAAGATGCAGTAGATTGATTGACCTTCAGCATGTAAAGCAAATGATATACCACAGAGACAAGGCCCCTCCCCAAAGTGTATATTAAATATCCTTGGATTTAGTGTTGGTTACTGTCAGCTAGCTGCCATTGTATCTGGTGTTACCTGCTTAACACGTCTTGTGCTCTTCCCCCCCCCCCCCCCCGGGTCCT
>NW_015161448.1:420213-421635 GCF_001447785.1 Gekko japonicus
AAATTCCTTTATTATGTTATACCTGTGTACTGGTAGTCATTCCTAACAATGTCCTTGTTCCTGTTTGAACCATCGCTTTGAAATAAACCTTACTTTGATCCAAACGTGGAGTTATTTTGAATGCCTGGGGATCCAACATTTTGTTAGGAATCCATTTTTCTCTATCATCCCGAATCTGACGGCTGTCATGAGTGGGAAAGAGGAGAAACCATCATCCACGGAGGCAACTCCGGTTACGTCTGCTCCTCTAGTCACGACGGCCACCGAAACGCCAGTGACTACATCGGACCTAACAGGGGCCGTCGGGGGAGCGATCCCGCGTGGGGCATATCTTCCATACCCCGTCGAAGTGGAGACCGGGAGATGTGGAGCAGTGGGACGACTGGTCACTGTATGACTCGAAAGGGACTAAAGAGACTTTTTCTCACAGAGGCAGTGCTCTACGAGAAAGCCTGTATGACAGGGGAATGCACCTGGGAATGGACACCGGGCGTCCGGAGAGAACATCTCGAAGGGAAGACGAGATGTGGGCGGCGGAGAGAGAAATTCGGAGAGGGGAAAGAGACTCAGCCGGAAGGAGCTTTGACCCCTGAGACGACCGAATAGAAGATCTTGAGAAGTCAGTACAACAACTCATGCGGACAGTGGGCAACGTTTTCGATGCACTGCCGCAAATGATGGACTTGCGGATTGCCAACTTGGTGGCAACTCATGGATTACAAATGCAACCCCAGATCCCGCAGCAACAACCCCAAGGGCCACAGCAACCGGCACCTCCGGGACCGGCTATCCCAGGTCAAGTGCCGCCACCGGGCCTGCCACCTCCTTTGATCCCTGCTCAACTGGGACCTCCGGTAGCACCAGCTCTTCCCCCTCTGGGAGGACCTGGGGCACCAGGAATCCCACAAGCGGGACAGAGGGCGAGACCGAAAGATTTGCTGGATGCCACTTTTGATGGGAACCCAGAAGAACTCGCGTTCTTTACGGTGAGGGTACAAAAGTTCGTGACCCAACATGGACACTTGTTCCTAGATGACAGTGGCTGCATTGACGTGATTGCATCGAGACTGAAAGGAGCAGCTGCGACCTGGTATGTAGGACTACATACTAGCCGGGGTCCCTAATTGTTTAACTTGAGGGCTTTCATGTGGGCCTTGCGAACCCGCTTTGAAGACGTAAACGCAGAAAACCGGGCAAAAGCCTTTTTGCGCACGTTCAAGCAAGGTCGCCGTTCAGTAAGAGACTATACTGCAGAGTTCCAGAATCAAGCCGCGAAGTTACGCGATTGGCCAGACAAAGTTCTGGTAGAAATGTACAGAGTGGGTCTGAATGCGGAGATCAGAGAGACGGTGTTACATTCTGTTGACCCAAATTCCTTGATGGCATGGGCTCAAGAAGCGGAGAATGCGGAGAGCCGCCTTC